>NC_090320.1:175617068-175917068 GCF_040869045.1 Eurosta solidaginis
GGAAACACGCATAACAGAAATGTCATCACAAATATCCACAAATATGGCATCCCAACTAGCATCGCAAGAGACACGCATAACATCCAAGATGGAAGCACAGGAGGCATGTATTTCAGAAATGTCATCGCAAATGTCATCTCAACTGGAAGAGCAGAAGACATATATGGCATCCCAGCTGGAATCACATGAGACACGTATTTCAGAAATGTCGACACAGATTACATCAAAGATGGAAACACAACGGAAAGAGCAAGAGGCGCGTATATCATCAAAACTCGAAGCGCGTATGGACGAGAAAATAACACAGTTTGAAGAAAAATTCGAGGCAGAGGTGGATGCTTTGAAAGGTCGTATACAGGAATTGCAACTTAATCGGCCGGCTGCTTCAGCGAGTAATACGAAGGTAAAAACTCCATCTTTTGACGGTTCTGTTCCTTTCCAGGTCTTCAAGCTACAGTTTAAGAAGACCGCAGCAGTGAACAACTGGAATACGGAAGATAAAGTTGATGGTAACGAAGCTTTTTCGTGCCCCGTTGCTTCTTTGATATTTGCTGGGGTATACTCGCCGTGCCCAGGGTTCGTTTACAATAAATTTGTATTAAAGGGGCACCTTGCAAATCGATTTAATATAAACTTCACTTTCTTTATTGGTTCTTAATTCTATAATATAAAATAAAACGTGTTCGTATACTTCATTTTCAGTTTCACTTGGATTATCTTGCGGTATCCTTGATTGCGGTGGCGGGCCTTAGCGGTCCGGCCGTATTCCGAAAAAACTCCATCTTTTGACGGTTCTGTTCCTTTCCAGGTCTTCAAGCTACAGTTTAAGAAGACCGCAGCAGTGAACAACTGTGCGACATGTGGACGGAAAGGAACGTTTACTGACTGTAGATACGGGTGCATCTCATTCCATCATTCAAGCGGATTTAGTCAACAAAAAGATAAGACCATTGCTTGGAGCAAGATTACGTACAGCCACGGGAGAGGACACCCAGGTAATTGGAGAATTAGAATGTGAAGTAGCAATTGGGAACGTCACGGTACTACACAATTTTATAGTGGCAGATGTTGTTGATGAAATCATAATTGGAGTGGACTTATTAATCAACCAAGGCATCAAGATCGACATGCAAAGCAAGACGATGCGGTATTAGAACATGGATGTACCACTTAATTTCGGCTATGAGAGAGGCTACAGCAGTAAACGAGTACTGGTGGAAGAGAGTCAGCAAATACCACCAAAATCCGAAGCAGTCATCTGGGCAAAGGTTGATGGAGATTGTGGGACAAACATTCTAGAGTCACCCCTGGCCCACCCTAATGGCGATATCTCGAAAAGGCGTCCACCTATAGACCTAATGCCCACTCCCTCTTAAAATGCTCAGTAACACCTTTCGTTTGCTACCCATATCGTACAAACATTCTAGAGTCACCCCTGGCCCACCCTAATGGCGATATCTCGAAAAGGCGTCCACCTATAGACCTAATGCCCACTCCCTCTTAAAATGCTCAGTAAAACCTTTCGTTTGATACCCATATCGTACAAACACATTCTAGAGTCACCCCTGGCCCACCCTAATGACGATATCTCGAAAAGGCGTCCACCTATAGACCTAATGCCCACTCCCTCTTAAAATGCTCAGTAACACCTTTCGTTTGATACCCATATCGTACAACCATTCTAGAGTCACCCTTGGTCCACCTTTATGGCGATATCTCGAAAAGTCGTCCACCTATAGAACTAAGGATTACTCCCTTTTAAAATACTCATTACCATCTTTCATTTGATACCCATATCATACAAACACATTCTAGAGTCACCCCTGGCCCACCCTAATGGCGACATTTCGAAAAGGCGTCCACCTATAGACCTAATGCCCACTCCCTCCTAAAATGCTCAGTAACACCTTTCATTTGATTCCCATATCGTACAACTAGAGACACCCCTGGTCCACCTTTATGGCGATATCTCGAAACGGCGTCCACCTAGGGAACTAAGGATCACTCCTTTTCAAAATACTCATTAACAGCTTTCATTTGATACCCATATCGTACAAACATATTCTAGAGTCACCCCTGGTCCACCTTTATGGGGATTTCTCGAAAAGGCGTTCACCTATAGAACCAAAGCCCATTCCCTTTTAAAATACTCATTATCACCTTTCTTTTGATACCCATATCGTACAAACACATTCTAGAGTCAGCCCTGGTCCACCTTTATGGCGATATCCCTAAATGGCGTCCATCCATAGAACTATGGCCTACTCTCTCTTAAAATACTCTTTAATACCTTCCATTTGATACACATGTCATACAACCACATTCCAGGGTTACCCTAGGTTCATTTTCCTACATGGTGATTTTCCTTATTTTGTCTCCATAGCTCTCAACTGAGTATGTAATGTTCGGTTACACCCGAACTTAGCCTTCCTTACTTGTTTATACTCAGTTGAGCAGAGCTCACAGAGTATATTAACTTTGATTGCATAACGGTTGGTTGTACAGGTATAAAGGAATCGAGATAGATATAGACTTCCATATATCAAAATCATCAGTATCGAAAAAAAATTCGATTGAGCCATGTCCGTCCGTCCGTCCGTCCATCTGCCCGTTAACACGATAACTTGAGTAAATTTTGAGGTATCTTGATGAAATTTGGTATGTAGGTTCCTGGGCACTCATCTCAGATCGCTATTTAAAATAAACGATATCGGACAATAACCACGCCCACTTTTTCGATATCGAAAAATCGAAAAAGTGCGATAATTCATTACCAAATACGCATTAAGCGATGAAACTTGGTAGGTGAGTTGAGCTTATGACGCAGAATAGAAAACTAGTAAAATTTTGGACAATGGGCGTGGCACCACCCACTTTTAAATGAAGTTAATTTAGAAGTTTTGCAAGCTGTAATTTGGCAGTCGTTGAAGATATCATGATGAAGTTTGGCAGGAACGTTACTCTTATTACTTTATGTCTGCTTAATAAAAATTAGCAAAATCGGAGGACGACCAAATTTTAAAAGAAAAGTTAATATCTTTACAGCATATAACTAAATTATGCCAAAATTCAACTCCAGTAATGATATGGTGCAACAAAATACAAAAATAAAAGAAAATTTCAAAATGGGGGTGGCTCCGCCCTTTTTCATTTAATTTGTCTAGGATACTTTTAACGCCATAAGTCGAACAAAAATTAACCAATCCTTTTGAAATTTGGTAGGGGCATAGATTTTATGACGTTAACTGTTTTCTGTGAAAATGGGCGAAATCGGTTGATGCCACGCCCAGTTTTTATACACAGTCGTCCGTCTGTCCTTCCGCTCGGCCTTTAACACGATAACTTGAGCAAAACTCGATATATCTCTACTAAACTCAGTTCACGTACTTATCTGAACTCAGTTTGTATTGGTGTAAAAAATGGCCGAAATCCGACTATGACCACGCCCACTTTTTCGATATCAAAAATTACGAAAAATGAAAAAAATGCCATAATTATATACCAAATACGAAAAAAGGAACGAAACATGGTAATTGTATTGGTCTATTGACGCAAAATATAACTTTAGAAAAAACTTGGTAAAATGGGTGTGACACCTACCATATTAAGTAGAATAAAATGAAAAAGTTTTGCAGGGCGAAATCAAAAGCCCTTGGAATCTTGGAAGGAATATTGTACGTGGTATTACATATATAAATAAATTAGCGGTACCCGGCAGATGATGTTCTGGATCACACTGGTCCACATTTTGGTAGATATCTCGAAAACGCCTTCACATATACAACTAAGGGCCACTCCCTTTTAAAACCTTCATTAATACCTTTAATTTGATACCCATATCGTACAAACGCATTCTAGAGTCACCCCTGGTCCACGTTTATGGCGATATCTCGAAAAGGCGTCCACATATAGAACTAAGGCCCACTCCTTTTTAAAATACTCATTAACACCTTTCATTTGATACCCATATCGTACGAAAAAATTCTAGAGTCACCCCTGGCCCACCTTTATGGCACTATTTCGAAAAGGCGTCCACCTATAGAACTAAGGTCCACGCCCTTTTAAAATACTCATTAACACCTTTCACTTGATACCCATATCGTACAAACAAATTCTAGAGTCACCCCTGGTCCACCTTTATGACGATATTTCGAAAAGGCGTCCACCTATAGAACTAAGGTCCACGCCCTTTTGAGATACTCATTAACATCTTTCATTTGATACCCATATCGTACAAACAAATTCTAGAGTCACCCCTGGTCCACGTTTATGGCGATATCTCGAAAAGGCGTCCACACATAGAACTAAGGCCCACTCCTTTTTAAAATACTCATTAACACCTTTCATTTGATACCCATATCGTACAAACAAATTCTAGAGTCGCCCCTGGTCCACCTTTATGGCGATATTTCGAAAAGGCGTCCACCTATAGAACTAAGGCCCACGCCCTTTTAAAATACTCATTAACACCCTTCATTTGATACCCATATTGTACAAACGCATTCTAGAGTCACCCCTGGTCCACTTTTATAACGATATTCCGAAAAGGCGTCAACCTATAGAACTAAGGCCCACTCCCTTTTAAAACACTTATTAACACCTTTCGTTTGATACCCATATTGTACAAACGCATTCTAGAGTCACCCCTGGTCCACTTTTATAACGATATTCCGAAAAGGCGTCAACCTATAGAACTAAGGCCCACTCCCTTTTAAAACACTTATTAACACCTTTCATTTGATACCCATATCGTACAAACAAATTCTAGAGTCGCCCCTGGTACACCTTTATGGCGATATTCCGAAAAGGCGTCCACCTATAGAACTAAGGCCCAAGTTCTTTTAAAATACTCATTAACACCTTTCATGTGATACCCATATCGTACAAACAAATTCTAGAGTAACCCCTGGTCCACGTTTATGGCGATATCTCGAAAAGGCATCCACCTATAGAACTAAGGCATACGCCCTTTTAAAATACTCATTAACACCTTTCATTTGATACCCATATCGTACAAACAAATTCTAGAGACACCCCTGGTCCACCTTTATGGCGATATTTCGAAAAGGCGTCCACCTATAGAACTAAGGTCCACGCCCTTTTAAGATACTCATTAACATCTTTCATTTGATACCCATATCGTACAAACAAATTCTAGAGTCACCCCTGGTCCACGTTTATGGCGATATCTCGAAAAGGCGTCCACACATAGAACTAAGGCCCACTCCTTTTTAAAATACTCATTAACACCTTTCATTTGATACCCATATCGTACAAACAAATTCTAGAGTCGCCCCTGGTCCACCTTTATGGATATATTTCGAAAAGGCGTACACCTATAGAACTAAGGCCCACGCCCTTTTAAAATACTCATTAAAACCTTTCATTTGATACCCATATCGTACAAAATAAATTCTAGAGTCACCCTTGGTCCACCTTTATGGCGATATCTCGAAAAGGCGTCCACCTATAGAACTTAGGCCCACTCCCTTTTAAAATTATCATTAACACATTTCATTTGATACCCATATCGTACAAACAAATTCTAGAGTCAGGCCTGGTCCACCTTTATGGCGATATCCCTAAATGGCGTCCATCTATAGAACTATGGCCCACTTCCTCTTAAAATACTCTTTAATACCTTCCATTTGATACACATGTCATACAAACACATTCCAGGGTTACCCTAGGTTCTTTTTACAACATGGTGATTTTCCCTTACTTTGTCTCCACAGCTCTCAACTGAGTATGTAATGTTCGGTTACACCCGAACTTAGCCTTCCTTACTTGTTTTATACTCAGTTGAGCAGAGCTCACAGAGTATATTAACTTTGATTGGATAACGGTTGGTTGTACAGGTATAAAGGAATCGAGATAGATATAGACTTCCATATATCAAAATCATCAGTATCGAAAAAAAATTTGATTGAGCCATGTCCGTCCGTCCGTCCGTCCGTCTGTCCATTAACACGATAACTTGAGTAAATTTTGAGGTATCTTGATGAAATTTGGTATGTAGATTCCCGGGCACTCATCTCAGATCGCTGTTTAAAATGAACGATATCGGACTATAACCAGGCCCACTTTTTCGATATCGAAAATTTCGAAAAACCGAAAAAATGCGATAATTCATTGCCAAAGGCGGTTAAAGCGATGAAACTTGGTAAATGTGTTGATGTTATGACGCAGAACAGAAAATTAGTAAGATTTTGGACAATGGGCGTGGCACCGCCCACTTTTACAAGAAGGTAATTTAAAAGTTTTGCAAGCTGTAACTTGGCAGTCGTTGAAGATATCATGATGAAATTTGGCAGGAACGTTACTACTATTACTATATATGTGCTAAATAAAAATTAGCAAAATTGGATGAAGAACACGCCCACTTTTTAAAAAAAAAATTTTTTTAATTCAAATTTTAACAAAAAATTTAATATCTTTACTGTATATAAGTAAATTATGTCAAAATTCAACTCCAGTAATGATATGATGCAACAAAATACAAAAATAAAAGAAAATTTCAAAATGGGTGTGGCTCCGCCCATTTTCATTTAGTTTGTCTAGAATACTTTTAATGCCATAAGTCGAACAAAAATTTACCAATCCTACTCAAATTTGGTAGCGGCATAGACTCTATGACGGTAACTATTCTCTGTGAAAATGGGCGAAATCGATGGAAGCCACGCACAGTTTTTATACACAGACCACCGTCTGGCCTTCCTCTCGGCCGTTAACACAATAACTTGAGCAAAAACCGATATATCTTTACTAAACTTAGCCCACGTATTTATCTGAACTCACTTTATCTTGGTATAAAAAATGGCCGAAATTCGACCATAATCACGCCCACTTTATCGATATCGAAAATTACGAAAAATGAAAAAATGCCATAATTCTATACCAAATACGAAAAAAGGGATGAAACATGGTAACTGGATTGGTTTATTGACGCAAAATATAACTTTGGAAAAAACTTTGTAAAATGGGTGTGACACCTACCATATTAAGTAGAAGAAAATGAAAAAGTTCTACAAGGCGAAATCAACAGCCCATGGAATCTTGGCAGGAATACTGTTAGTGGTATTGCATATATAAATAAATTAGCAGTACCCGACAGATGATTTTCTGGATCACCTGGTCCACATTTTGGTCGATATCGCGAGAACGCCTTCACATATACATCTAAGGGCCACTCGCTTTTAAAACCCTCATTAATACCTTTAATTTGATATCCATATCGTACAAACACATTCTAGAGTCCCCCCTGGCCCACCCTAATGGCGATATCTCGAAAAGGCGTCCACCTATAGACCTAATGTCCACTCCCTCTTAAAATGCTCAGTAACACCTTTCGTTTGATACCCATATCGTACAAACATTCTAGAGTCACCCCTGGCCCACCCTAATGGCGATATCTCTAAAAGGCGTCCACCTATAGACCTAATGCCCACTCCCTCTTAAAATGCTCAGTAACACCTTTCGTTTGGTACCCATATCGTACAAACATTCTAGAGTCACCCCTGGCCCACCCTAATGGCGATATCTCTAAAAGGCGTCCACCTATAGACCTAATGCCCACTCCCTCTTAAAATGCTCAGTAACACCTTTCGTTTGATACCCATATCGTACAAACATTCTAGAGTCACCCCTGGCCCACCCTAGTGGCGATATCTCTAAAAGGCGTCCACCTATAGACCTAATGCCCACTCCCTCTTAAAATGCTCAGTAACACCTTTCGTTTGATACCCATATCGTACAAACATTCTAGAGTTACCCCTGGCCCACCCTAATGGCGATATCTCTAAAAGGCGTCCACCTATAGACCTAATGTCCACTCCCTCTTAAAATGCTCAGTAACACCTTTCGTTTGATACCCATATCGTACAAACATTCTAGAGTCACCCCTGGCCCACCCTAATGGCGATATCTCTAAAAGGCGTCCACCTATAGACCTAATGCCCACTCCCTCTTAAAATGCTCAGTAACACCTTTCGTTTGATACCCATATCGTACAAACATTCTAGAGTCACCCCTGGCCCACCCTAATGGCGATATCTCTAAAAGGCGTCCACCTATAGACCTAATGCCCACTCCCTCTTAAAATGCTCAGTAACACCTTTCGTTTGATACCCATATCGTACAAACATTCTAGAGTCACCCTTGGTCCACCTTTATGGCGATATCTCGAAAAGGCGTCCACCTGTAGAACTTTTAAAATACTCATTACCACCTTTCATTTGATACCCATATCGTACAAACACATTCTAGAGTCACCCTGGCCCACCCTAATGGCGATATCTCGAAAAAGCGTCCACCTATAGACCTAATGCCCACTCCCTCTTAAAATGCTCAGTAACACCTTTCGTTTGATACCCATATCGTACAAACATTCTAGAGTTACCCTTGGTCCACCTTTATGGCGATATCTCGAAAAGGCGTCTAAGGCCCACGCCCTTTTAAAATACTCATTAACACCTTTCATTTGATACCCATATCGTACAAACAAATTCTAGAGTCACCCCTGGTCCACCATTGTGGCGATATTTCGAAAAGGCATACACCTATAGAACTAAGGCCCACGCCCTTTTAAAATACTCATTAACACCTTTCATTTGATATCCATATAGTACAAACAAATTCTAGAGTCATCCCTGGTCCACGTTTATGGAGATATCTTGAAAAGGCGTCCACATATAGAACTAAGGCCCACTCCTTTTTAAAATAATCATTAACACCTTTCATTTTATACCCATATCGTACAAACAAATTCTAGAGTCACAACTGGTACACGTTTATGGCGATATCTCGAAAAGGCATCCACCAATAGAACTAAGACCCACTCCCTTTTAAAATACTCATTAACACCTTTCATTTGATACCCATATAGTACAAACAAATTCTAGAATCGCCCCTGGTCCACCTTTATGGTGATATTTCGAAAAGGCGTCCACCTATAGAACTAAGGCCCACGCCCTTTTAAAATACTCATTAACACCTTTCATTTGATACCCATATTGTAAAAACGCATTCTAGAGTCACCCCTGATCCACTTTTATAACGATATTCCGAAAAGGCGTCCACCTATAGAACTAAGGCCCACTCCCTTTTAAAATAATCATTAACACCTTTCATTTTATACCCATATCGTACAAACAAATTCTAGAATCGCCCCTGGTCCACCTTTATGGTGATATTTCGAAAAGGCGTCCACCTATAGAACTAAGGCCCACGCCCTTTTAAAATACTCATTAACACCTTTCATTTGATACCCATATTGTAAAAACGCATTCTAGAGTCACCCCTGATCCACTTTTATAACGATATCTTGAAAAGGCGTCCACATATAGAACTAAGGCCCACTCCTTTTTAAAATAATCATTAACACCTTTCATTTTATACCCATATCGTACAAACAAATTCTAGAGTCACAACTGGTCTACGTTTATGGCGATATCTCGAAAAGGCATCCACCAATAGAACTAAGACCCACTCCCTTTTAAAATACTCATTAACACCTTTCATTTGATACCCATATAGTACAAACAAATTCTAGAATCGCCCCTGGTCCACCTTTATGGTGATATTTCGAAAAGGCGTCCACCTATAGAACTAAGGCCCACGCCCTTTTAAAATACTCATTAACACCTTTCGTTTGATACCCATATTGTGCAAGCGCATTCTAGAGTCAACCCTGGTCCACTTTTATAACGATATTCCGAAAAGGCGTCCACCAGTAGAACTAAGGCCCACTCCCTTTTAAAATACTCATTAACACCTTCCATTTGATACCCATATCGTACAAACAAATTCTAGTGTCACCCCTGGTCCACGTTTATGGCGATATCTCGAAAAGGCATCCACTAATAGAACTAAGGCCCACGCTCTTTTAAAATACTCATTAACACCTTTCATTTGATACCCATATAGTACAAACAAATTCTAGAGTCACCCCTGGTCCACGTTTATGGCGATATCTCGAAAAGGCGTCCACATATAGAACTAAGGCCCATTCCTTTTTAAAATATTCATTAACACCTTTCATTTGATACCCATATCGTACAAACAAATTCTAGAGTCACCCCTGGTCCACCTTTATGGCGATATTTCGAAAAGGCGTCCACCTATAGAACTAAGGCCCACGCCCTTTTAAAATAATCATTAACACCTTTCATTTGATACCCATATCGTACAAACAAATTCTAGAGTCACCCCTGGTCCACCTTTATGGCGATATCTCGAAAAGGCGTCCACCTATAGAACTAAGGCCCATTCCTTTTTAAAATATTCATTAACACCTTTCATTTGATACCCATATAGTACAAACAAATTCTAGAGTCACCCCTGGTCCACGTTTATGGCGATATCTCGAAAAGGCGTCCACATATAGAACTAAGGCCCATTCCTTTTTAAAATACTCATTAACACCTTTCATTTGATACCCATATCGTACAAACAAACTCTAGAGTCACCTCTGGTCCACGTTTATGGCGATATCTCGAAAAGGCGTCCACATATAGAACTAAGGCCCATTCCTTTTTAAAATACTCATTAACACCTTTCATTTGATACCCATATCGTACAAACAAACTCTAGAGTCACCCCCGGTCCACCTTTATGGCGATATTTCGAAAAGGCGTCCACCTATAGAACTAAGGCCCACGCCCTTTTAAAATACTCGTTAACACCTTTCATTTGATACCCATATTGTACAAACGCATTCTAGAGTCACCCCTGGTCCACTTTTATAAAGATATTCCGAAAAGGCGTCCACCTATAGAACTAAGGCCCACTCCCTTTTAAAACACTTATTAACACCTTTCGTTTGATACCCATATTGTACAAACGCATTCTAGGGTCAACCCTGGTCCAATTTTATAACGATATTCCAAAAAAGCGTCCACCTATAGAACTAAGGCCCACTCCCTTTCAAAATACTCATTAACACCTTTCATTTGATACCCATATAGTAAAAACAAATTCTAGAGTCACCCGTGGTCCACCTTTATGGCGATATCCCTAAATGGCGTCCATCTATAGAACTATGGCCCACTTCCTCTTAAAATACTCTTTAATACCTTCCATTTGATACACATGTCATACAAACACATTCCAGGGTTACCCTAGGTTCTTTTTACAACATGGTAATTTTCCCTTACTTTGTCTCCACAGCTCTCAACTGAGTATGTAATGTTGGGTTACACCCGAACTTAGCCTTCCTTACTTGTTTTTCGGTAAGTTTGTCACAATCGACGACAATATACCATACAGGGCAGGCATCTAATGAGTCTGTAAATTTTTTAACCACTACCTGCGAAAGGGTTTGAAAAAAGGGGTTTTCAAAAAAACTTCATATGCTATGGGAAATGGCCTGTGCAGGCTGGGATGTTCAGTAGGTAGGTATAACAGTTTCTATGACGGAGTGATAATTTGATTTTTTTGTTTTTATGATTCAAGCATTCTAAGAACATCGCAAGAAATGCCTCGAGGAAAAAGTTGTATTTATTTAATAAGAAACATATATGACCATACTTCTTTCTTACGAAAACCCGCGTTGGCAACTTAAATTTTCCATACAGTATGAGGCATTTTTTCTTTTGCCTTAAGAAAAATTGACGGGGAAAAATTTCTTGAGTGTCATTATGGAGTTCTCTCATTTTTGGCGATGCCCATAGTGAGTTTTAAAAAGACAAAGTTGCGCAAAATGTCATACCTAAATAATTTGTTTGTAAAAAACTATAATAGGCTTGATATGCAAAATTTTCGCTAAATTGGGTATTTTCACTTTATTGTCAATATAAGCAACATTTATTCATGTATTTTTACGAAATAAGCTTTTGATTATTTATGATGTTTACAGTTTTAAGACCGTGAAATAAAATTGGTAAGTTTTTAAAACCTTCGATTTTTTATGAATTATTGAAAAATAAAAAAAGTTCGATTTTTTACATTTTTATGTGAATAACTCCACTATCGTCGATCATATAAAAAATGTTCTTATCAAGACTTGAAGAAAATTTTGCGGTGAATCCACTGGTGTTTCTCTCAACGAATTTAGATAAGTAATTTCCAAGATATGATAAAATAAATGGAAAGACCTCTGTGAAAATTCGTGATTTTAGAAAAAGAAAAAAAAAATCGTATACATAGAATTTTAAATTTTGGGTGTTTTTGTACTTAGGGGGCCATAATATATCGAAATTAAATAGTTAGACTTCAAAGTAATTTCTCTTGTTGACTATTGTAATGTGCGAATTATTAATATTGGGAGACTAATTCATGGCTATTGTGTCAAATGCGATTGGGTTGCCAAATAAATGAATAAAAACAAAACATTTTATTTATTATTATTTTATTCCAAACATTGCCGGTAGGTTTGTTATCGGAGTATTATGTAACCGAAAATCGTTACCAGTTCATGTAACCAATTTTTTGATCTACACTGTTACGTTTATACTGTCAAAAAACAAAGATTTGCAATGAAGAATAAAATGAAAATGTGAACTAAATTTTGTGTTAAAAGCTATTAATATTGCTTGGAAATTCGTGAACATTAACATGGATACACTTTTTTTTGTTTTTTTGTTCAAACAGTTATTTAGTAACTTTGCATGGTAACGAGACTCTACCACCCAATTTTCTGGTAACTTTGTTATCTACAATCAGAATATAAAAAGTTGTTTGTCATTTTCGTAACAAGAAAAAAGAATGTTGGTACCAACTTAGAAAAAGGGTGTAAAAAGATAATTGGAAAAATTTCACATCGTTTTCAATCATTTCTAAAAAATTTCAATTGTATAAACAGAAGCGTATTAAGTAACAGTTTGTATGAATATTTCAGTTCTTATTGCGATATAAACGTATACCACAGTCGTACAATTTTTCTCAAACATCCCCAGTCACTACCTTGCCTTATTTTTATCACTCTAACACCAAACTCGATGCCAAAAAACATTAGTGAAGGATGACATAAATGGTGAAGCAGGTGGCTGGCTCCCTGCTACTAAAGGTATTTGAAATAGAGCCATCGGTACATATGTACCTATCCGGACAAAAGTATAAATTACCAAAGATAAGGTTTGTAGCAGGAACTCCATTTTGAAATACTTTTTTCTGCTTGTGACCACTCAATTCCACGTTCGCTTATTCACTAATTGTGAGCATTGATATGCATATGAACACTTAGCTTGCTGAAATATGAATACACTTAATGTGGCCCTCTTGGTTTTTCTCAGCTCTCTCGAAATTTTGTATATTGCTTTCACAGAATATTCCCCGCTGTATAAGAAAATGGGCACCATTCCCTACAAACTTAACCTATTTGAAAAGCGCCAGGTAACACAGGCCAAAAGTTAGAATCTAAGAATGCAACACGAGGGTAACTTTTTTTTCCAGAAAAGAAAAATGATAATTCTAATGTGCATAACAAAACAATCTGCGATATCTTGTTATTCAAACTGCGATATACATATTAGATATACCTAATATCAATTAGTTTAATAAAAATATACACCAAAAGAAAATTGGTTATAATTCTTATGGCTTGCTCGTTGCTTTGAATCAAAAGAGTGAATTGGAACAATGATGTGATACAAAATTTTGAAAAGATCAAAGAAATTTTTGCATCAAATATACTCTGAAATCATTTTGATAAGAAAGCAGATCTTTCCATATCAGTAGATACTTCAGTCGTTGGAATAGGTGTTCTAGAACAACGTGTTGGAAGTAAAACAGAACCTTTAGCTTTTTACTCAAAGAAGTTCACGGCTTCCGGAGCTAAATACAGTGATTTTAATAGAGAGTTATTAGCAATATATGCAACTATTAAACATTTTGAGATACATATTAGAAGGCCGAAAATTTAGAGTTTATACAGATCACAAACCTTTAACGTATGTCTTTGATTCAAAAGTTGAGCGTAGTCATTGTCAGACTAGACAGTTTGAATATATTTCTCATTTCACCAGTGACAAAAAACATATTTCAGGCATGGAAAATATTGTCTCTGATATGATTTCGCGCATTCCAGAAGTAGAACCTTTAGATACTGATGTGTTTAACATTAGAATATTGTACGAAGAACTGAAGAAAGATGAATTTTTAAAAGATTTTATAAAAAACCCAGACGGTATTTATAAATTGAAAGGAATAGATGTTGCTATCCTCAACTTCAATTTTGTGTGACGAATCGAAATGAATTACTAGGCCATACATACCGCAAAGTCTCTGTAGAGAAACATTTTCTAAATTACATAACGTAGCTCATCCTGTAACTAGAGCTACAGGACATTTAATAAAATAAAAATATTTTTGGCCATCTATGAACAAAACAATAAATGAATGGGTAAATCTTTGCACAAGTTGTGAAAAATCCAAAATATTTAGCACGTTGACTGCCAGAGTATCACCGGTGATCACAACAGAAAACTACCCCCAGTTGCCAGTGTATCACCGGTGATCACAACAAAAAACTACCTCCAGTTGCCAATGTATCACCGGTGATACACGCCTAGGCCCCTATAATTTAGGGGCTAGGGCCTTAACCGAAGGAGTTTTAAGAAAGATGCAAATTTATTTTAAAAGAAAAAATAGCTTAGTCCATAGCAAAACACAAACTTAACAAGTAAGGAAGGCTAAGTTCGGGTGTAACCGAACATAACATACTCAGTTGAGAGCTATGGAGACAAAATAAGGAAAATCAATCTGGGGTAACCCTGGAATGTGGTTGTATAACATGTGTATCAAATGAAAGGTATTAAAGAGTATTTTAAGAGAGAATAGGCCATAGTTCTATGGATGAACGCCATTTAGGGATATCGCCATAAAGGTAGACCAGGGCTGACTCTAGAATTTGTTTGTACGATATGGGTATCAAATGAAAGGTGTTACTGAGCATTTTAAGAGGGAGTGGGCCTTAGGTCTATCGGTGGACGCCTTTTCGAGATGTCCCCATTAAGGTGGACCAGGGGTGATTCTATAATGTGTTTGTACGATATGGGTATCAAATGAAAGCTGGGGGCCTACTCTGTATTGCGATGCGAAAGCAAAAATACGCGAAATCGCAAAATCGGTACTCTGTATCTTGACATTCGCATGCATATTTTTACTTTCGCATTCACATTTTGCCCATTCGCAATTTTTCTCCCTTTTCGCATTGCCGGCACTCTGTATTGCGAAAGCGAATGTCAAACAGCATTCATTTTCGCATTTTTCTTGCTACAAGTAATAGGCATTCGCATTGTACAAATATGTAAGTATTAATTGATGATTTTATAAATTGATATCTTTATATTCATTGTACATTCTTTTTAAAATATATAGGACAACTCAAAAAACAAAACAAACACAAAAGCAACAATTCGAACTCCTAGTGGACTTCATGGCAATACACCCAGATTTGGCCAAAGGGTTACTTAAAACACCCAACGCGAAAACAATGGCCAATAATTTGTGGAAACAAGTAACTCGCCAACTAAATGCAGCTGGCCCACCGATGCGTGATATCACCGGCTGGAAAAAAGTAGGTTGGGTGATATATGTGTACTTTTAATTCTATAATGGGATTGATAAAATTTATAGGTTTGGGCTGACTACAAAGTCCATTTGAAAGCCAAAATGCGTCGCAATAAAACCAATATTGCTGGTACGGGGGGCGGCCCATCTGTTTACTCCGCACTCACGCCATTGGAACAGCAAGCTAGCGATTTGCTGTCGATGGACCAAGCAGTCGACGGGATAGCTGGCACGCGGGAGTTTGGTGCGCGGCAGGCTATGACGGAAGTACCAAGTGAAATTTTGGAACCTGCTTTTAATAACGACAGCGATTCGGTTGAAATGAGTGAAGAGGAGAACGAGCAACCTTTCTTGCTACAACAACAACAGGAACCTTGCTGCAGCCGATCGGTACTTACTCCACGCAAGAAGCAGAGTCTATTGGAAAGGCAAGTAGACAACCAAATTGAATACCAAAGCAACTCAGTAAAAGTGCTAAATGAGATTAATGACAATTTGAAAAACATTGCCAGAACGATGAGAATTACATTAAAAATAAAAAATAAAAAGTTAAAGTTCGCCAAAGAACAATTTGTCCATAAACAAAGAATGGACCGTGAAAATTTAAGAATCAAATTAAACAAATTAGAAATTAAAAAACAAATGTTGGATGTGGAGTTACAGACCAACAAAGCAATATCCAGAAAGTAGTAACAGATACACAAAATTTTTTTTTTAAAGATATGTAGACACATAATTTATGTACTACAAGTGGCTTAGTTTTTGTAATGAAACTTCCTTTTTATTTTCTATTTATTTACGTATGTACCTGCACATACACATTGCATTACCGAAGTATAGTTTGGTGCACTTTTCAGTATGTATGTTATTTAGATACAATTAGTATTAATTTTTATATATATACACACTTTGTAACCCTTACTTAAATAAAAGACTGAAATCGTGAATTTAAATAATAGTGAATTATATTTAGTAGTTTAAGTTGTAGGCCTTAGCAGCCGTAAAAATACATAAATAGTATTAGTTTTTATATATATACACAATTTGTAACCCTTACTTAAATAAAAGACTGAAAACTTGAATTTAAATAATACTGAATTATATTTAGTAGTTTAAGTTGTAGGCCTTAGCAGCCGTAAAAATACATAAATAAATAACGTTAAATTTAAACCACTTTTTTATAAAGCATTTCTATTGGAAATCATGTCATTTTTTATTTGGTCTCTGATACAACTAGCAATATTTCCCATTCTATAATTTTCCACGTTTTCTGCATTTATTACGTTCACTTCTTCCGGTTCAATTTCTGAACTGGGAAGATTTTCAACTTTGAACATTATACAAATATTGTGCAGGGCACAACAAACATTTAGTATTTGCACCACTTTTGCTGGAGCATAATGCAATTCTCTTGAGGCCAAAAGGCAGCGAAATCGACCTTTCAAAACACCAAAAACTCTCTCAATGAGAGACCTTCCCTTTGAATGTTTTTGATTGAAAAAATTCTCGTCAGAATCCTCCGCAGAATTCCTGTATGGGGTAAGAAGCCATGGTTCCAACGGATATCCTGAGTCACCTGCAGATAACAAAAACATAAAAGTCTTTTTAGATGAATAACATTCAGTACCATTTATTATATGTATATATATTATGTTATATATTACATAAGTAACTATGTTAATACGTGTATGCTACCATTACATTAAATTGATATATTAAAAAGCTTACCGAGAATTCGTTGGCCAGTATCTCCATTTTCATAGGCAGTCCTTAAATATTCGCGCTCAGCGGACAAGTTCCATATGTGCGAATCATGCGATGCACCTCCAAATTTACCATTGACCGCTCTTATTTGCATTTTGTGATCACATATCTAAAATAGAACAAAACATGTAGGCACAATAAAAGTAATCTTATTTAATCGAAATACACTTACGATCATTGCATTTATGCTGTGCTTAAGCTTTCGGTTAAAAAATAGATGTTCGTCTTTTGATGGCCTTATCATTTGAATGTGCGTTCCGTCTACAGCTCCGATCACACCCGGAATTCCGCATTTAGCATAAAACCTACGGTTGGCATCCTGTTTTTCGCGATTGCTCATTGAAAAAGTAATATGCTTTGGACACAATATAGTTTCAATTGCACTGCAAACTTCCAAAATACAACTCGAAACGGTTTGCTGTGCTAATCCCGCGTGACGGTCTTGGCCAATCAAGTGTTGGTATGCACCCTGACCAAGAAACTTCAACGTTGTAGAAACTTTTATTATTTCAGGAACTGCCGTTGCTCTACGTGGGGTTTTCAACTCACTTTTAATGCTATTTAGCACATACAAAAATGTTTCTTTATTAAGCCGAAAATTCTGCACAAAACTAATTAATAGAACATAAAGCAATAGTATATGTATGAGTAATTTTGTAACGTTTAAATTACCTTTGATCGCTGAGACTCATAATGTTGGAGTTGTCCCTTATAATCCTCCTATCAATTCTTTCTTCATTTAAATCGTCCCATAATGCTACAGAATCCATTTTTTAATTTGTTGAACAAAAATTAATCTTTAGCCGAAATTGTAATCGCCTTGTTTGTTTTGTTCTCTTTCTTTGACTTTGGTCAGTGATGCATACTCAAGCAAAAAATTAGCGAAAAATAAAAAAGCGACACTGTTAGCAATGCGATAGCGCTACAGAGTTCCAATTACCTTTCGCATCGCAATTTATTTTCGCATCGCACTGCCTTTCGCATCGCAATACAGAGTAGGCCCCCTGTTAATGAGTATTTTGAAAATGAGTGATCCTTAGTTCCATAGGTGGACGCCGTTTCGAGATATCGCCATAAAGGTGGACCAGGGGTGTCTCTAGAATGTGTTTGTACGATATGGGAATCAAATGAAAGGTGTTACTGAGCATTTTAAGAGGGAGTGGGCATTAGGTCTATAGGTGGACGCCTTTTCGAGATATCGCCATTAGGGTGGGCCAGGGGTGACTCTAGAATGTTTGTACGGTATGGGTATCAAACGAAAGGTGTTACTGAGCATTTTAAGAGGGAGTGGGCATGAGGTCTATAGGTGGACGCCTTTTCGAGATATCGTCATTAGGGTGGGCCAGGGGTGACTCTAGAATGTGTTTGTACGATATGTGCATCAAACGAAAGGTGTTACTGAGCATTTTAAGAGGGAGTGGGCATTAGGTCTATAGGTGGACGCCCTTTCGAGATATCGCCATTAGGGTGGTCCAGGGGTGACTCTAGAATGTTTGTACGATATGGGTATCAAACGAAAGGTGTTACTGAGCATTTTAAGAGGGAGTGGGCATTAGGTCTATAGGTGGACGCCTTTTCGAGATATCGCCATTAGGGTGGGCCAGGGGTGACTCTAGAATGTGTTTGTACGATATGGGTATCAAATGAAAGGTGGTAAGGAGTATTTTAAAAGGGAGTAATCCTTAGTTCTATAGGTGGACGCCTTTTCGAGATATCGCCATAAAGGTGGACCAAGGGTGACTCTAGAATGTTTGTACGATATGGGTATCAAACGAAAGGTGTTACTGAGCATTTTAAGAGGGAGTGGGCATTAGGTCTATAGGTGGACGCCTTTTCGAGATATCGCCATTAGGGTGGGCCAGGGTGACTCTAGAATGTGTTTGTACGATATGGGTATCAAATGAAAGGTGGTAATGAGTATTTTAAAAGTGAGTAATCCTTAGTTCTTTAGGTGGACGCCTTTTCGAGATGTCGCCATAAAGCTGGACCAAGGGTGACTCTAGAATGTTTGTACGGTATGGGTATCAAACGAAAGGTGTTACTGAGCATTTTAAGAGGGAGTGGGCATTAGGTCTATAGGTGGACGCCTTTTCGAGATATCGCCATTAGGGTGGGCCAGGGTGACTCTAGAATGTGTTTGTACGATATGGGTATCAAATGAAAGGTGGTAATGAGTATTTTAAAAGGGAGTAATCCTTAGTTCTATAGGTGGACGCCTTTTCGAGATATCGCCATTAGGGTGGGCCAGGTGTGACTCTAGAATGTTTGTACGATATGGGTATCAAACAAAAGGTGTTACTGAGCATTTTAAGAGGGAGTGGGCATTAGGTCTATAGGTGGACGCCTTTTCGAGATATCGCCATTAGGGTGGGACAGGGGTGACTCTAGAATGTTTGTACGATATGGGTATCAAACGAAAGGTGTTACTGAGCATTTTAAGAGGGAGTGTACATTAGGTCTATAGGTGGACGGCTTTTCGAGATATCGCCATTAGGGTGGGCCAGGGGTGACTCTAGAATGTTTGTACGATATGGGTATCAAACGAAAGGTGTTACTGAGCATTTTAAGAGGGAGTGGATATTAGGTCTATAGGTGGACGCCTTTTCGAGATATCGCCATTAGGGTGGGCCAGGGTGACTCTAGAATGTGTTTGTACGATATGGGTATCAAATGAAAGGTGGTAATGAGTATTTTAAAAGGGAGTAATCCTTAGTTCTATAGGTGGACGCCTTTTCGAAATATCGCCATTAGGGTGGGCCAGGTGTGACTCTAGAATGTTTGTACGATATGGGTATCAAACGAAAGCTGTTACTGAGCATTTTAAGAGGGAGTGGGCATTAGGTCTATAGGTGGACGCCTTTTCGAGATATTGCCATTAGGGTGGGCCAGGGGTGACTCTAGAATGTTTGTACGATATGGGTATCAAACGAAAGGTGTTACTGAGCATTTTAAGAGGGAGTGGACACTAGGTCTATAGGTGGACGCCTTTTCGAGATATCGCCATTAGGGTGGGCCAGGGGTTACTCTAAAATGTTTGTACGATATGGGTATCAAACGAAAGGTGTTACTAGCATTTTAAGAGAGAGGGGGCATTAGTTCTATAGGTGGACGCCTTTTCGAGATATCGCCATTAGGGTGGGACAGGGGTGACTCTGGTATGTTTTTGTACGATATGGATATCAAATTAAAGGTATTAATGAGGGTTTTAAAAGCGAGTGGCCCTTAGATGTATATGTGAAGGCGTTCTCGTGATATCCACCAAAATGTGGACCAGGTGATCCAGAAAATCATCTGTCGGGTACTGCTAATTTATTTATATATGCAATACCACTAACAGTATTCCTGCCAAGATTCCAAGGGCTGTTGATTTCGCCTTGTAGAACTTTTTCATTTTCTTCTACTTAATATGGTAGGTGTCACACCCATTTTACAAAGATTTTTCCAAAGTTATATTTTGCGTCAACAAACCAATCCAGTTACCATGTTTCATCCCTTTTTTCGTATTTGGTATAGAATTATGGCATTTTTTTCATTTTTCGTAATTTTCGATATCGATAAAGTGGGCGTGGTTATGGTCAGATTTCGCCCATTTTTTATACCAAGAAAAAGTGAGCTCAGGTAAGTACGTGGGCTAAGTTTAGTAAAGATATATCGGATTTTGCTCAAGTTATTGTGTTAATGGCCGAGCGGAAGGACAGACGGTGGACTGTCTATAAAAACTGGGCGTGGCTTCCACCGATTTCGCCCATTTTCACAGAGAACAGTTACCGTCATAGAGTCTATGCTCCTACCAAATTTGAGAAGGATTGGTAAATTTTTGTTCGACTTATGGCAATAAAAGTTTTCTAGACAAACTAAATGAAAATGGGCGGAGCCACGCCCATTTTGAAATTTTCTTTTATTTTTGTGTTTTGTTGCATCATATCATTACTGGAGTTGAATTTTGACTTAATTTACTTATATACAGTAAAGATATTAAATTTTTTGTTATAATTTGAATTTAAAAAAATTTTTTTTTAAAAAGTGGGCGTGTTCTTAATCCAATTTTGCTAATTTTTATTTAGCACATATAGAGTAATAGTAGTAACGTTCCTGCCAAATTTCATCATGATATCTTCAACGACTGCCAAATTACAGCTTGCAAAACTTTTAAATTACCTTCTTGTAAAAGTGGGCGGGGCCACGCCCATTGTCCAAAATCTTACTAATTTTCTATTCTGCGTCATAACGTCAACCCATCTACCAAGTTTCGTCGCTTTATCTGTCTTTTGTAATGAGTTATCGCACTTTTTCGGTTTTTCGAAATTTTCGATATCGAAAAAGTGGGCGTGGTTATAGTCCGATATCGTTCATTTTAAATAGCGATCTGAGATGAGTGCTCAGGAACCTACATACCAACTTTCATCAAGATACCTCAAAATTTACTCAAGTTATCGTGTTAAAGGACGGACGGACGGACGGACGGACATGGCTCAATCAAATTTTTTTTCGATCCTGATTATTTTGATATATGGAAGTCTATATCTATCTCGATTCCTTTATATATGTACAACCAACCGTTATCCAATCAAACTTAATATACTCTGTGAGCTCTGCTCAACTGAGTATAAAAAGTTGTAGACACCATTTTTGACGCCTGAGTGTTATCTGCGAAGTGAATGACTTTTAACAAGATCTGGAACCGGTTGCGAGTCAACACGTCTGGGACGAATTGATTTTTGAACAAGGTAGTTGCTTTCCAATAGTCCTCCATTGAAGGATATTTGACCATACATGTATGACTATTGCAAGAAACCTCCTTGCGATCAGCGTCCTTCCACTGTTTCATCCTACTGTTGGTGCGAGTACTGATCCCACGTATTTGATTGCTAGCATTTTTGTTTGTCTCTTCAACAACAATATCCAAGATTTCATCCGTCAAGAACTTTATATAGAATTGAAATGGCGAACAGGCATCATGTTGCGAGGTATAGGGTAGATTGAAGCATTCCTCAAAAGTTATCATCAAAGTCTCTCCGGTGGCAGGCGAATTCCATTCTGTCGTAGTTCTAGTCTGACGTTTATCTGCGATATTATTAAAATTGGTGGCACTCACATGATTGTCTTGTTGGATACTGTCATCACTCGATGTATCACTGCTGGAATCTGTGATGTACGATTCCTCATCTGGACTAAAATACCCACTGTCATTTAAATTTTTTGATTACATCACCTCGCGTATTTCCTCGGAATTCATAACCGCACAATTTCACTTTGATTTTTCACTGAATACTTGTAACTGCTCGCTATGAACTCTAGCCTTACACTGATATACATTTTCGCAATGTGATCACCGGTAATACACATTGCAAAAAAAATTAATAGTTTAAAATAAACAGAAAGTATTCACCGGTGAGCACAGAATAAAAACAAGCTTAAACGTGTAGGGAGCATAACTTTTATGCGTGGTAAAAGATCCCGTTGTAATTCAAAGCGCAACATATATATTTTTGCTTGTCAACTGGGAGTAGTTTTTTGTTGTGATCACCGGTGATACACTGGCAACTATTAAGTTAACAGAGCTCGGCCTCTCCTCAGGTTTATCTTTGTTATTCAGTCACACCTTACGCATTCACATGCTTTATATTTCGCGCTGTTTAAATTTGACAGCAGATAGACTGCCCCGATTTGTAGCAGAGGAGACCGTGAGACAAGGGTCGTACTGGGTCAAAAAGTGGAGAAACGTTTATGAAAGTGTCGACATAGTGCCCCTGTCTGACTTTTCTTCCGCATCGCTTAATATGAGCATACCAATTTTACTAGAGAAGTTGATTCAAAAAGAGTTTGCAGACTATGCCGATAATTCTTTTCAGTCGTCACATGATATTTACTCCGACTTGCTCCCTATGTACTCTATCTATTTTAACGATGAGTATTCTGCATACGCCATAAGTGTGATTTTCCGAACAAGGGGTGGCTTGTTACATCTGCTCGATGTTTTAAAAATGTTTTTTTCCAAAAACTGTTCTATGTGAAATTTATGTGTATCTGAAGACACCTATCACTTCATTGGGGTATGTCCTATATATAAAGATATACGGTTTAATTGTTTTGGTGAGAAAGTTTTAGATCTGCAGAAGGTGGTAAATATCCTTAAGGGTTATAAATATAATTCACTCTTTGTTTATATAAGAAATTGCTTTAAGTATAGAGAACTTATTGTCAAGGAGTTTTCATAATTTAGTTGTTTAGTTATAAGTGATATTAAGACACATTTTTATTGTTATTGTCTGGAACTTTTTTTATTTATTTTTATATATTTATAGTTTAATTCATTTTACTTTACTTTTGTATTTACTAGTTGAGAGAAAATAAATAAATCACTACTACTACTACTACTGGCAACTGGGGGTAGTTTTTTGTTGTGATCACCGGTGATACACTGGCAGTCAACGTGTTAGACACACCAAAACCCCTATTAGTAAAATGTCCATTCAAAACGGGGAGAACGGTGAAACTCAATATATGTAGGTAGATTTCAACACCTTCATACAGATGTTGTTGGGCCTTTGCCGATTTCAAATGGCTACAGATACATATTAACTATAATCGATCGAAAATACTCGCTGGCCAGAAGCTTACCCTCTTAAAGAAGCAACGGCAAAATCAGTAGCTTCTGTTTTCTTTAAAGAGTACATACGGCGTTTGGTTGCAAATAAGAGGAATTGCACTCAATTCGTTACAATATATAAAAATAATTTAGTAGTTTTGTTTGTTAAATCAAATTGTTAAAAAAGAAAATTTTAATATAAAAAATTTGTTCATACAAACATATATTGAACTTCATTCATGAGCATAATTTTTAATAACATATTGTGACGAATATTAGCAACACTAAGGGATACTATCATCTCTAATCCGATGCTAAGCAGTGACTTGTATGCACATCAATAAATCAATCAGTTTGATTTAAGACGCTATCTGGGGAGCAATAGTAGTGTTATTTTGAAAGTACTTTAATAAAGGCCATTTTGCATTATTGAAAAGTGGAGTTATTTATTCAACAGTTAGTGATTCGAACGTTAGCAGAAGGTTGCAAATAAGAGGAATTGCAGTAAATTCGTTACAATATATTGAGCTTCACCGTTCTCCCCGTCTCATCCTTCTTTTTATCATAAGATATTGAGTTGATAACCTTGGTCGTCAGACCACCTGTCCGACAAGGCGGGCTCAGTGGCCTAATATTTAATATGCGAAAGAAAACCGTCCACCACACAGGGTGCTTGTTATGTTGTGAGTCCATCGTTATTCCCAGAGGGTCCGCATAACACCCTGGATTAGGGGGGTTGGCAGTTATAATACATTGGTTTTGATAGAAAGTTATTAGCAATATATGCAACTATTAAACATTTTACATACATATTGAAGGCCGCAAATTTAGAGTTTATACAGATCATAAACATTCAAGGTATGTCTTAGATTCAAAAGTTGAGCGTAGTCCTCTTCAGACAAGACAGCTTGAATATATTTCTCAATCCACCATAAAACATAATTCAGGCAAGGAAAATATTGTAGCTGATGTGCTTTCGCGCTTTCTAGAAGTAGAACTTTTAGATACTGATGAGTTTAACATTAGAATATTTTACGAAGAACTGAAGAAAGATACATTTTTAAAAGATTTTATAAGAAACCCAGACGGTATTTATAAATTGAAAGAAATAGATGTTCCTATCCTCAACTTTAAAATTTTTTGTGACGGATCGAAAGGAATTACTAGGCCATACATACCGCAAAGTCTCTGTAGAGTAGCATTTTCTAAATTACATAACAGAGCTCATCCTGGAACTAGTGCTACACGACATTTAATGAAATCAAAATATTTTTGGTCATCTATGAACAAAACATTAAATGAATGAGTAATGGTTTGCACAAGTTGTCAAAAATCCAAAATATTTAGACACACCAAAACTCCTATTAGTAAAATATCCATTCAAAAATGTAGATTTGAACACCTTAATACAGATATTGTTGGACCTTTGCTGATTTCAAATGGTTGCAGGTATATATTACCTATAATCTATAACACTGCGGAACAAATTTCCACTTTTCAAAATTTTCCAAGGAAATTTTTATCACATTACTGGAATCAACTCGGCAAACAAAAACAAATGGTCCTATCCAAAATTTCCTTCTGCAGGGTGAAAGATTTCACCAGGATATTGTGGTGAGTTGTTTGTAAAATTAAACAAAAATACTAGCTGGATAGCGCTTATGGTCAGCGCAGACATCAGATTGATTTTTATTCATGAATACTTTCTATTTTATAGTAAAATTACTTACAATACTATTACAACATTTACATACTTACATACTAGAAATAACTACATTCCATTTCATATGTGGCAAGTCAGCAAATATTTCTTATGACGTCCCATTGACAAACAGACACTGGCGATCGGGCATTCTAACCGGCACGTGTGCTTGTTATTGTGACTCATTGGGCAAGGGTTTACAAAGAAATGCAAATGGATATGCTTGTTGTTGTCGGCATTCACATAACGTTGAACTCCCGCTGTGTTGGAGTGAACGTAATTTATGTGGGTCAACATTGTAATATGAGTGCAATATGACTATGTATGGTCGGTATTTAAATATGCATAAGAATGCATTCATATCCTCCTCAGTCCCGAGGCATAAATAAGTGAAAAACCAATATTTTTTATATTTTTTTAGGTTATATTCTTCTAAATTAATTATAAAATTCACATTTTATTATTGTAACATATAAGGATTCTTAGCACTGGCAGGTGCAGCCAGCTGGACATTGGGCTTGTAGGCCAACGAAAAACAAAAAACCGTTTTAAATTAAAAAGTATTTCAAACAAAAAGGACGAATAGTTTAAATTAGAAAAATTTCAAAACATTAAGTTAATTTCAGTAATGGTTGATGTAATACTAATCTTTTATGAATGGAATTCCATAAAACAGTGTCTATCGCTAGCAATGCACAAAAATACATTGCAAGAAACGCATTTAAATCTGGTCTTTTGGTTGCATCCTTCCTTACGGCATCTCATAAATTTGTTTTTGTCTTGGACACCACAGATGGGCAAATGTCCTCTTGGGTTTCGATGTCACTACGGCCTCTTTTACCAGCACATGCGGACAAACATTCTCCTACGTACATCTTAAAATCTAAAAGGTCCATCAACTCGGACTTCTTCGCACCAAATGAAAACTTGTCTTTTTTATAAAGAAGCCAGGAGTTACAGAGTGCGAGATCGATCAAGTGCCAAAATACTCGCAGGGGCCACTTCTTTGTTCTGATATTAATACAGTAATCAGATATCAACCTGTCTGCAAGATCTACTCCGCCCATTGACGTGTTGTAACTTGCAACCGTATTCGGACAATTGACACTTATGTATTTTTTGGCTTTCTTATCCCATCGATTAATAGATATAATTGGTGTTGTTCCGGTCGAAGTGGTCGCTAAAAGAACCAAACGACTGTCCATCCATTTCACAACCGCTACTTTCTCATCTTCTCTTACAAACTCATTAAAGGTACCTCTGCCTCTTTTCAGAAGGTCTGTTGAAAGTTTTCGTCACAGCTCTTTGGGGATTCGGTTTTGTTAAATTGTACCAGTAGCAAATATTTCTTTTTCCATCATAACATCTAGCAGCTTTATCGATGTAAAATAACGGTCAGTAAATATTTCGCTGCCTTTTTTTATATTTTCTGCAAGTCTTTGCACTACTGTTCCCCCGATACCAAAATCGTGGTTGCATTTGTTATTGGCCAAGTTTTTGCTCCCTGGTAAATGAAAAAGTTCAATACTAAACCATCTGGACTAGCAAGGACAAAATTTTTCAAACCAACCGGACAGGGTTTTCCCTTAACATATTGTTTCAATTGAGTGGTACCGGAGAATGGAATCATTTGTTCATCGATGCTCAGTTTTGCTGACTTTGGTAGGGATTGGCATTTTTTCAATACGGTTTTTATAACTGGTTCAACCTTCCACAATTTGTGGTTTTCTTTTTCCTGTGGAGTAGCTCTTAAGTTGTCGACGAAATGCATATAATTTCTTAATTTAAAAAATCGATCCCTTGGTATCTGTGTAATGGCTGGAACTTTAAAAGAAGGTCGGTAGTACATCCTTACGCGAAGAAGTTTCATGCAACCAGCTAGTATGTGGGCCCCACATAATTTCTTTTACTCATTAGAATTTGAACTCAAATCTTGACCATTTTGTAGAGCGTACATATTACTCTGCTGTGAAATTTCTCGCCAAAAATTGTCATCAAAATATTCCGAGAAATATTGGAAAGGTGTCCACTCAAATCTATCCTCTGCGTCCCATGCCTCGTCGGTAGCGAGCGCACTAGCCCCGTCTGGTTCAGCAATATTATCTTCTTCATTATCAGATTCTGGATTGTGGTCAGAATCGGAATCACTTGAAAAACTCATATTTGAACGATTAGGAACGAAATCCATGTCTTCGTCATCGGACAAACGTTCAAAATTACTGTCCATGAGCATCTCCATCACTTCTTCTTCTGTAAAGCGTTTTTTCGACATGATGGCTACCAAATGTCCAGCCCACTGAACAGTTAAAGCAGCATTTATATTTTAATGGTATAAATTTATGTGAAAGATTTCTTACTTACCTAATAGATGAAGAATGTTTCTCTTGATTTTAATAAAATATTAAACTTTATTTGAAGAAATAAAGCGAAAATAGTAATTGAAAGTACATTCAAAGCGAACACCTGTTTTTTTCGAATAACTGTTCACTTATTGGATTGTATTACGACAGGGTTGTTATGCAAGCACAAAAAAACGATTCAATTGTAAACTTCAGATGCCCAGCTTTCCACAAAGTTGGATCGAATTAAAATTAATTTTAAATTGTTTATTCTATGTCCACCTAAAAAGTGTCCAGCGGGCTACACGCATGGACCGAGGAGGATATAGGAGGTCATGATGCACATGCTGAAATGCATTGGCATAAAAAGAGCAATTGTATGTGATCCTTAAAGTGGCTTAATGACCCATTTAGAGTTTACAAAATTTTAATTGCTTTTAGGTTTCTATTGTAATTTATTGTATTACCGTAACTTGATATTGAGCGTGAAGAGTTTGTTTATTTATTTTTGTATCCGTTTACATTTGCTTGACATGTTTTTTTTTTCAATAAAAGGGTTGCTTGACTGTATACGTACACGCAGCAGAGAAGAGATGCTCCCAAAAGTATGCCATTGTAATTGTTGAAGTGTCGCTTACAAATACACGCATATGAGAAGCTATATACGTGCATCTGTAGTTATAATTATATGGAGGCAACTAAGTAAATTCTGGAAGCGCCTAGAAGATGCCACGAGGAAATCAAAGAGTATAAAAGCACCAGCGGTAGAGGCGCTATAATCAGTTTTTGATTCAGAACGCAATCTGTCGGGCAATAGTAGAGTTTAATTTGAGCTATCAATCAGTTTGGTTATTAAGCCAGCTAGTTGCAAAGTATAAGTGTTATTGTGAAGTACTTTAATAAAGGACATTTTTCCATTATTCAATATTGGAGTTATTTATTCAACCGTTTAGTGATACGAACTTAGCAAAAGGGCAAATAAGAGGATTTGCAAGTAAATTCGTTACAAGTGTCAGAAGTGGGATTGTTGAATAAATTCCAGAGGACAACTTGGACATGGCAAAATTGGGTGAGTTGAGGATCCAGCAACTGAAGAAGGAGTTGGAGAGCCGTGGATTGAATACAACCGGCAATAAGATCGAACTTCAAGGACGGCTACGAGAGGTAATGGAGTCGCAAGGAATTGGTGTGGACAAGTATGTCTTTTATCCTGATGGGTACGAGACAACAAAGAAAATTGAAGAGAAGAACGGAAGTCCGAGTCCAGTCGCAAGCAGCGAGAATAATGCGATATTGGCTTTGTTATCACAGATATCGGCAAAAATAGAAACCCAGGAAACACGCATAACAGAAATGTCATCACAAATATCCACAAATATGGCATCCCAACTAGCATCGCAAGAGACACGCATAACATCCAAGATGGAAGCACAGGAGGCACGTATTTCAGAAATGTCATCGCAAATGTCATCTCAACTGGAAGAGCAGAAGACATATATGGCATCCCAGCTGGAATCACATGAGACACGTATTTCAGAAATGTCGACACAGATTACATCAAAGATGGAAACACAACGGAAAGAGCAAGAGGCGCGTATATCATCAAAACTCGAAGCGCGTATGGACGAGAAAATAACACAGTTTGAAGAAAAATTCGAGGCAGAGGTGGATGCTTTGAAAGGTCGTATACAGGAATTGCAACTTAATCGACCGGCTGCTTCAGCGAGTAATACGAAGGTAAAAACTCCATCTTTTGACGGTTCTGTTCCTTTCCAGGTCTTCAAGCTACAGTTTAAGAAGACCGCAGCAGTGAACAACTGGAATACGGAAGATAAAGTTGATGGTAACGAAGCTTTTTCGTGCCCCGTTGCTTCTTTGATATTTGCTGGGGTATACTCGCCGTGCCCAGGGTTCGTTTACAATAAATTTGTATTAAAGGGGCACCTTGCAAATCGATTTAATATAAACTTCACTTTCTTTATTGGTTCTTAATTCCATAATATAAAATAAAACGTGTTCGTATACTTCATTTTCAGTTTCACTTGGATTATCTTGCGGTATCCTTGATTGCGGTGGCGGGCCTTAGCGGTCCGGCCGTATTCCGTAAAAACTCCATCTTTTGACGGTTCTGTTCCTTTCCAGGTCTTCAAGCTACAGTTTAAGAAGACCGCAGCAGTGAACAACTGTAATGCGGAAGATAAAGTTGCGGAACAATTATGAAGCATTGATGGCTGATGTAGAACGACGTTATGGAAGCGAGCATAGAAAACAGATATTCCAGATTGAGTTGCAAAACCGCTACCAAAAAGCAAATGAGACATTGCAGGAGTTTGCTTCAGATATTGAAAGATTGGCTCATCTTGCAAATGCGGACGCACCCGCGGAATACACTGAAAGGGTAAAAATCGAGAGTTTCATAAATGACATACGAGATGTGGAAACGAAGCGGGCTACATATGCGAATCCAAAACTAACATTTGCTGAAACGGTATCGCATGCACTGACTCAGGAAACAGCCTCACTTTTGAGTAAGCCAGCGTACAAAGCTCATCGCGTGGAAGTAGAAAGGCCAGAGTGGGTAGACGCAATATTAGAGGCGCTGAAGGGATCGCAAAAGCGGATTGAAAAAGTTATCAAATGCTTCAAATGCGGGAAGCCCGGTCTTATTGCACGTAATTGCGATCTTGGTCCTAATAGTTCCAACAATGTGGGTGGCCGTAAACGCAAAGTTGGAGGAGATGAGCAAGAGCGAGTAAGAGGTAGAGAGCTAGATCCAGCTATTGAATACCCTTTGATATCTGTGTTGCAAATTGGTAGAAAATCGAGCAGTCTTACTCTTGGAGGACATGTGGACGGAAAGGAACGTTTACTGACTGTAGATACGGCTGCATCTCATTCCATCATTCAAGCGGATTTAGTCAACAAAAAGATAAGACCATTGCTTGGAGCAAGATTACGTACAGCCACGGGAGAGGACACCCAGGTAATTGGAGAAGTAGAATGTGAAGTAGCAATTGGGAACGTCACGGTACTACACAATTTTATAGTGGCAGATGTTGTTGATGAAATCATAATTGGAGTGGACTTCTTAATCAACCAAGGCATCAAGATCGACATGCAAAGCAAGACGATGCGATATTAGAACATGGATGTACCACTTAATTTCGGCTATGAGAGAGGCTACAGCAGTAAACGAGTACTGGTGGAAGAGAGTCAGCAAATACCACCAAAATCCGAAGCAGTCATCTGGGCAAAGGTTGATGGAGATTGTGGGACAAACAAATTGTGGGTTGTCGAAGCAGCAAACAAATCAGCACCGAACATACTTGTAGGAAAAACCCTGGCTATGACAAAACAAGATGGACGTATTCCGGTAAGAGTACTCAATGAGTTCAAGTCACCACTCAAACTGACCAAAGGAGCTATTTTGGGAAGATACCAAGAGGCTGAAGTAATTATTAACTGTGAACAGCTCCAGGAACACGTTTCATCTAGTAACGCTGATCTTTCAAATGACATCACGGAATGGACGGAGGGGCTAGAGGAAGATTATCAGAGTAAGGCGAAGCAACTGCTCCTAAAGTACTCAAACACATTTGACCAGGATGGTTCCAAACCAGGCCGCACCAATGTTGTGAAACATCAAATTGACACTGGAGACGCAAGGCCGATACGTCAAGCTTCACGTAGTGTTCCACTGGCGAAGCGGGAAGTGGTGAGTCAAATTATATAAGAAATGAGCGACAGCGCCGTCATCGAACCATCAGCTAGTCCCTGGAGCTCACCGGTAGTACTTGTAAAGAAGAGGGATGGAAAAATGAGGTTTTGCGTGGACTACCGAAAGTTGAATGAAGTTACGAAAAAGGATAGCTACCCGTTGCCAAGAATTGACGACACTCTGGACTCGCTATCTGGTACGAAATGGTTTTCCACACTGGACTTGAAAAGCGGCTACTGGCAAGTTGAGGTGAAGGAGGAAGATAAAGAGAAAACAGCCTTCAGTGTCGGTGATGGTCTTTGGCAATTTAAAGTGATGCCTTTTGGACTTTGTAATGCACCAGCTACTTTTGAGAGACTCATGGATCAGGTATTGAAAAGACTACATTGGAAAACATGCTTGGTGTACCTGGACGACATCACCGTATTGGGCAAGAACTTTGATGAACATCTTAAAAACTTAGATGAAGTTTTCCAGAGAATAGCTGGCACTGGTCTGAAGTTAAGTCACAAAAAGTGTCCGCTGTTTAAAAAGGAAGTAAATTATTTGGGTCACAAGGTAACGACAGAAGGTATCCGTACAGCGAATGAAAAGATAGAGGCAGTAAATGATTGGCCAAGACCACAGAATCTGCATGAATTGAGAAGTTTCCTTGGGCTGTGCACATATTACCGCCGATTTGTACCAAATTTTGCCAGCGTAGCCCATAGTCTCCACGAGCTAACAAGAAAAAATAAACTTTTGAATGGAAGACGGAGCAAGAAGTAGCTTTCCAAACATTGAAAGAGCGTTTGTGCACTGCCCCAATGTTGGCATATCCGATTCCAGGAGCAACGTTTTTGCAAGTGAATTCGTTACAATATGTATATTTTGTCTCTTCCCTAAACTGGAAAAGTAAGTAGGATAGATATTCAAACAAATTAGAAAAAGTACGAGAAATGAAAAGAAAAATTTTTGCAAACGTTATGACGAAAACAGCCTTTGACTTGAAGATTTCGCTTTTGAAGTATTGTTACAGGGCAATGATATCTCATCCATTTTATTTTCATACTTGTTTTTAAGATTTCACCATAGAGATAAATAAAACTGTTTCTAAAGGTTCTTTTGCAAATCATTCGATTTTGACGTTTAACCAAAATTATAAAGCAATTGGTGGCTGAACGTCAGAGGCTCGGCAAGAGAAATGGGCTCGTGTTTAACTGCTTAATAACATAAGAAATTGTCATAAATCGAGCAAATGGTCGAAATTTAGTAAGCAAGTTTTTATTTGGGGTCTTACTTTATTGCACAAAACTGTAAAGAAAATTTTCTTTGAATTTCGTTCATAATTACTTACATGAAAATTCTGATCCCCTGATATATTGTATTGAATATTTAAAATAAACCCATCAAATTAATTGGCAAATATCACAAATACTACTTATACGTGATGCCTTTGTAACCGAAATTTACATTAACCGACTAACCGCAAGTGAGCGGTTATTTGACTTACGTCAATGAGCGGTCTAAATGTTTTGACTACTCGAATACTGGTAGTCGACTTTTAGTAGTCCACTAATAACATATTCGAATAATTCGGTTAATCGACTAACCCAATACCAAGAGCCCAACTAAGAAGCTTTAAACTTGCTTGTGCCATATCCAATACATTATGATAATAAACATTTATCCCAACATTCCCCCGTGAAGATTAAGGCCTAGCTTCTCTTCCAAATTAAAATGATACCTTCAATCTTTTTCGTACACAGGTTTTATTCCAACTGTGAGCAGCTTAATGGCCTCCAACGGGTCAGGGGGCTTCCTATATACCTGCGGCAGGTATGCCTGTTGTTGTTGTAGCGATATGGACATTCCCCGAAGGCCTTGAGGAGTGTTGTCGATGTTGGGGAACCTTTGCCGGATGCAGATCCGGTACGTTCCAGTACCAAGCCCGACGATCTCGGGAACGATTTGTTAAAAAGAATCAAAAATCTGCCATTACGTCTACGGCTCAAATATACTCAGTCTACGAATAAATCGGACGCGCCTAATTGTCTGCCTAATAGTATACATATTCGTGATATACGAGACATGAAAATGTTACATCAAATCGAAAATATTGCACCAAACGAACTGGGTCTGTGTTCGCTATCGCTGAACTTCCATTTAGCTTATCCCATTAGTAGTACAAGTGGTGAGCTACGCATATTCAATACAACCAAACTGAAGCCCAGCATTACAATAAAAGCTCATGAAAGTCGCTTATCAGCACTAAATTTCTCACCAATTAATTTAAGTTGCAATTTCATGTATATATATAATAAGGTATGTCGTGATCCGATTGCTGTCGGAATTATATTTGAAACCAATCAATATTCCTGCTAAGGGTTGCAGAATTATTGCCTGGATGATTAAATTAGAACAATAACACTGCTCTACAAAATTAAACTTTTTGCATTACCCTGGATCACCACTATTTTTTTTTTTTTATTTGCTATACCTATTCCCCTAATTATAAAAATGGCCGAAATTTAAAATTCTATGGATACTTTTTTGTTTTGTTTTTTTTTTTTTGTTTTCTAAAATTTGCCTTTTTTGAAAAGGGAGATCCATTGATTTTATCATATCTCTGGAACGGGTTGTCCGATTTTGTTGGAGAAGCCAGCGTATAATAGCAAATGAAATTACCTTAAAATTGTTTAAATACCATATTTTTAAATACTTATTGGGTTCAGAGTTATTTGCATCGCATTATAAAAAATCGATTTTTTGTATTAAAAATTTTCATTTTTTTCTTCTTTAATTCGTAAAAAATGGAAAGAGACAAAAACTTACAACTTTTATTAGATGGCCGTAAAACTGTGAACATTCCAAATAAGGCGAGCTTTACTTTATGAAAATCCATGGATAAACGGTAATATTATTAACAATTAAGTGAATGAAGGGAAAATACGTATTTTTAATATTTTTGTTTATTTAGCTATTTAACATACCTTTATTAAAGAAATTCTACAAAATTTAGTACTTGAAATATTTAAAAATAGTTTCTGATTTTTGCTTTTCTACTGTAATTTTCTGAATTTGGTTCTCGTATAAGAAACCAATTATAATCCCCCACCATATTTTCGTTCGAGAATCCTGGATAACGCTCCTCCATTGACTTAAGTTGTTAGTGAAATCGTTCTCCATGCTCGTCACTGACATCACCAAGATTTGAAGGGAAAAATCCAAATGGGAGTGTAAGTAATGGATTTTTAGAGACATGCTTGCACCTGAAATTATATGTATATGTAATTTAGAGGTTACAATTATGATGAATATACAAAAATCATATCATATTCCTACTTACCGATTTTCGAATAGTTGGTTAGTAAATCAGAAATTATTTCCTTATAATTTGGACCCCGATTAATTCCTAAAAAATTTGAAACAATCAGCCTAAATGAGTTCCAAGCAGACTTTTCATCGGGTGATAGTATCGTCTCGAATGTTGAGCCCTGTAGTAGTTTTCGGATTTGTGGACCATCAAAAACACCTTCAGAAATTTTTGAAGCGGATAATTTTGGAAATATTGTTTGAATATAATAGAATGCTTTTTCATTTTTGTTTAGCGCCTTAACAAAATTCTTGACTAATCCAAGCTTGATGTGTAATGGCGGAAAAATCACATTCTCCTTTTTTATTAGAGCAGCATATTTTATCTTGTGTGTGCCTACTTCGTGATTGGTTCTTGCTGGCCAGTCCTTCCTTACATAATGTGCGCTTCGATCTCGGCTATCCCAAAGGCAAAGAAAACAACAATGTTTTGTGTAACCACCTTGTAGTCCAGTTAGTAAAGCTACCACTTTCAAGTCGCAACATATTTTCCAATCGTGTTTTTCATAATGAATATATTTTAAAAGTTTGAACATGGTTTCATAAGTCTCCTTCATATTTACGGCGTGAGCGATGGGTATTGATGGCTTCTGATTGCCATGTGTAATAAAACTGCTTTAAGGCTTTCTTTGTTACTATCAATAAATAATCTCCATTCACTCGCGTCATATGTTTAGCCAAGCTTTCCAAAAAGTCCAGTTATATCATAGCAAAAACATATATTGTTTTTATTTCTATATACACAAGCATATGGCTTATGTCGCTCACAATAGGTAGTTATCGTAACCTGTTTTTCTAATAACTGTCTTTCTTTTAGACGGGCTGCAAGTAGCTCAAACTTATCTTTAGGAAGTTTTAGGTCTCTTATAAGATCGTCTAACAAGGACTGTGTCAGAGGCTTTGGGCAAAATCCATCTGATACGCTGGAGATTTTTGAAGACGAAGAAATAGCCAATGGAGGAACTTCAGTATACGTATCTTGTTGATTTTCAGGACGTAGAACTCCATCTGAATCTAGTACGGGAAGAGTAAAACCACCAGCTGAAATCGTGGGATAAATCCAAATCATATGTATTCCAGATCTTTTTTTTTTACTTAAACAAAAGTAACAGTTAGCATCATGATCACAGGTTTCTCTCCACATCATAGGTTTTTCAATTTGCATGTTTTCTCTGTGAAAATTGAGTATCATAAATATTTTTAATTAATAAATGTAATTGTTACTTACTGAGGGTAGGATTTCCATTCTTTAAAATATATATACAGCTATCACAAATTGAATTTGGCGTCCAATATTGGCTCAAATTCTCAACATCTATTTTAAAATAATCCTTATATAAATTTTGTAGTGAAATAGTGAAATTTCTCCGCCCCTTTGCTGTAGTGTAAAGACCACATACATAACAAAATATATTCGGGTCAAATTTTCTACTGTTATTATTAATTTTTTTAAAATTCACTAACCAATTAATAGTTTTTTTGCTGTTGTTGACAACTTGACTTTTCGCGATCAGGAATGCTAGTTAAATAACATTGAATGAACTAAATGAATTACTTTAAATAGTCGCAGGTCACTTCGATTTTCAAAAGTATGTATCTTTTTTTATACTCAGTTGAGCAGAGCTCACAGAGTATATTAACTTTGATTGCATAACGGTTGGTTGTACAGGTATAAAGGAATCGAGATAGATATAGACTTCCATATATCAAAATCATCAGTATCGAAAAAAATTCGATTGAGCCATGTCCGTCCGTCCGTCCGTCCATCTGCCCGTTAACACGATAACTTGAGTAAATTTTGAGGTATCTTGATGAAATTTGGTATGTAGGTTCCTGGGCACTCATCTCAGATCGCTATTTAAAATAAACGATATCGGACAATAACCACGCCCACTTTTTCGATATCGAAAATTTCGAAAAATCGAAAAAGTGCGACAATTCATTACCAAATACGCATTAAGCGATGAAACTTGGTAGGTGAGTTGAGCTTATGACGCAGAATAGAAAACTAGTAAAATTTTGGACAATGGGCGTGGCACCACCCACTTTTAAATGAAGGTAATTTAGAAGTTTTGCAAGCTGTAATTTGTAAGTCGTTGAGGATATCATGATGAAGTTTGGCAAGAACGTTACTCATATTACTTTATGTCTGCTTAATAAAAATTAGCAAAATCGGAGAACGACCAGGCCCACTTTTTAAAAAAAATTTTTTTTAAATTCAAATTTTAAAAGAAAAGTTAATATCTTTACAGCATATAACTAAATTATGCCAAAATTCAACTCCAGTAATGATATGGTGCAACAAAATACAAAAATAAAAGAAAATTTCAAAATGAGCGTGGCTCCACCCTTTTTCATTTAATTTGTCTAGGATGCTTTTAATGCCATAAGTCGAACAAAAATTAACCAATCATTGTGAAATTTGGTAGAGGCTTAGCTCCTAGGACGATAACTCTTTTCTGTGAAAAAGGGCGAAATCGGTTGAAGCCACGCCCAGGTTTTATACACAGTCGACTGTCTGTCCTTCCGCTCGGCCTTTAACACGATAACTTGAGCAAAAATCGATATATCTTTACTAAACTCAGTTCACGTACTTATCTGAACTCAGTTTGTATTGGTGTAAAAAATGGCCGAAATCCGACTATGACCACGCCCACTTTTTCGATATCGAAAATTACGAAAAATGAAAAAAATGCCATAATTATATACCAAATACGAAAAAAGGAACGAAACATGGTAATTGTATTGGTCTATTGACGCAAAATATAACTTTAGAAAAAACTTGGTAAAATGGGTGTGACACCTACCATATTAAGTAGAATAAAATGAAAAAGTTTTGCAGGGCGAAATCAAAAGCCCTTGGAATCTTGGAAGGAATACTGTACGTGGTATTACATATATAAATAAATTAGCGGTACCCGACAGATGATGTTCTGGATCACACTGGTCCACATTTTGGTAGATATCTCGAAAACGCCTTCACATATACAACTAAGGGCCACTCCCTTTTAAAACCCTCATTAATACCTTTAATTTGATACCCATATCGTACAAACGCATTCTAGAGTCACCCCTGGTCCACGTTTATGGCGATATCTCGAAAAGGCGTCCACATATAGAACTAAGGCCCACTCCTTTTTAAAATACTCATTAACACCTTTCATTTGATACCCATATCGTACGAAAAGATTCTAGAGTCACCCCTGGCCCAACTTTATGGCGATATTTCGAAAAGGCGTCCACCTATAGAACTAAGGTCCACGCCCTTTTAAAATACTCATTAACACCTTTCATTTGATACCCATATCGTACAAACAAATTCTAGAGTCACCCCTGGTCCACCTTTATGGCGATATTTCGAAAAGGCGTCCACCTATAGAACTAAGGTCCACGCCCTTTTAAGATACTCATTAACATCTTTCATTTGATACCCATATCGTACAAACAAATTCTAGAGTCACCCCTGGTCCACGTTTATGGCGATATCTCGAAAAGGCGTCCACACATAGAACTAAGGCCCACTCCTTTTTAAAATACTCATTAACACCTTTCATTTGATACCCATATCGTACAAACAAATTCTAAAGTCGCCCCTGGTCCACCTTTATGGCGATATTTCGAAAAGGCGTCCACCTATAGAACTAAGGCCCACGCCCTTTTAAAATACTCATTAACACCTTTCATTTGATACCCATATTGTACAAACGCATTCTAGAGTCACCCCTGGTCCACTTTTATAACGATATTCCGAAAAGGCGTCCACCTATAGAACTAAGGCCCACTCCCTTTTAAAACACTTATTAACACCTTTCGTTTGATACCCATATTGTACAAACGCATTCTACAGTCAACCCTGGTCCACTTTTATAACGATATTCCGAAAAGGCGTCCACCTATAGAACTAAGGCCCACTCCCTTTTAAAATACTCATTAACACCTTTCATTTGATACCCATATAGTACAACAAATTCTAGAGTCACCCCTGGTCCACCTTTATGGCGATATTTCGGAAAGGCGTCCACCTATAGAACTAAGGCCCACGCCCTTTTAAAATACTCATTAACACCTTTCATTTGATACCCATATTGTACAAACGCATTCTAGAGTCACCCCTGGTCCACCTTTATAACGATATTCCGAAAAGGCGTCCACCTATAGAGCTAAGGCCCACTCCTTTTTAAAATACTCATTAACACCTTTCATTTGATACCCATATCGTACAAACAAATTCTAGAGTCGCCCCTGGTCCACCTTTATGGCGATATTCCGAAAAGGCGTCCACCTATAGAACTAAGGCCCACGTTCTTTTAAAATACTCATTAACACCTTTCATGTGATACCCATATCGTACAAACAAATTCTAGAGTAACCCCTGGTCCACGTTTATGGCGATATCTCGAAAAGGCATCCACCTATAGAACTAAGGCCTACGCCCTTTTAAAATACTCATTAACACCTTTCATTTGATACCCATATCGTACAAACAAATTCTAGAGTCACCCCTGGTCCACCTTTATGGCGATATTTCGAAAAGGCGTCCACCTATAGAACTAAGGTCCACGCCCTTTTAAGATACTCATTAACATCTTTCATTTGATACCCATATCGTACAAACAAATTCTAGAGTCACCCCTGGTCCACGTTTATGGCGATATCTCGAAAAGGCGTCCACACATAGAACTAAGGCCCACTCCTTTTTAAAATACTCATCAACACCTTTCATTTGATACCCATATCGTACAAACAAATTCTAGAGTCGCCCCTGGTCCACCTTTATGGAGATATTTCGAAAAGGCGTACACCTATAGAACTAAGGCCCACGCCCTTTTAAAATACTCATTAACACCTTTCATTTGATACCCATATCGTACAAAATAAATTCTAGAGTCACCCTTGGTCCACCTTTATGGCGATATCTCGAAAAGGCGTCCACCTATAGAACTTAGGCCCACTCCCTTTTAAAATTAACACATTTCATTTGATACCCATATCGTACAAACAAATTCTAGAGTCAGGCCTGGTCCACCTTTATGGCGATATCCCAAAATGGCGTCCATCTATAGAACTATGGCCCACTTCCTCTTAAAATACTCTTTAATACCTTCCATTTGATACACATGTCATACAAACACATTCCAGGGTTACCCTAGGTTCTTTTTACAACATGGTGATTTTCCCTTACTTTGTCTCCACAGCTCTCAACTGAGTATGTAATGTTCGGTTACACCCGAACTTAGCCTTCCTTACTTGTTTTATACTCAGTTGAGCAGAGCTCACAGAGTATATTAACTTTGATTGGATAACGGTTGGTTGTACAGGTATAAAGGAATCGAGATAGATATAGACTTCCATATATCAAAATCATCAGTATCGAAAAAAAATTTGATTGAGCCATGTCCGTCCGTCCGTCCGTCCGTCCGTCTGTCCATTAACACGATAAATTGAGTAAATTTTGAGGTATCTTGATGAAATTTGGTATGTAGATTCCCGGGCACTCATCTCAGATCGCTGTTTAAAATGAACGATATCGGACTATAACCACGCCCACTTTTTCGATATCGAAAATTTCGAAAAACCGAAAAAATGCGATAATTCATTGCCAAAGGCGGTTAAAGCGATGAAACTTGGTAAATATGTTGACGTTATGACGCAGAATAGAAAATTAGTAAGATTTTGGACAATGGGCGTGGCACCGCCCACTTTTACAAGAAGGTAATTTAAAAGTTTTGCAAGCTGTAATTTGGCAGTCGTTGAAGATATCATGATGAAATTTGGCAGGAACGTTACTACTATTACTATATATGTGCTAAGTAAAAATTAGCAAAATTGGATGAAGAACACGCCCACTTTTTAAAAAAAATTTTTTTTTAATTCAAATTTTAACAAAAAATTTAATATCTTTACTGTATATAAGTAAATTAAGTCAAAACTCAACTCCAGTAATGATATGATGCAACAAAATATAAAAATAAAAGAAAATTTCAAAATGGGTGTGGCTCCGCCCATTTTCATTTAGTTTGTCTAGAATACTTTTAATGCCATAAGTCGAACAAAAATTTACCAATCCTTCTCAAATTTGGTAGCGGCATAGACTCTATGACGGTAAGTGTTCTCTGTGAAAATGGGCGAAATCGGTGGAAGCCACGCCCAGTTTTTATACACAGTCCACCGTCTGGCCTTCCTCTCGGCCGTTAACACAATAACTTGAGCAAAAACCGATATATCTTTACTAAGCTTAGCCCACGTATTTATCTGAACTCACTTTATCTTGGTATAAAAAATGGCCGAAATTCGACCATAACCACGCCCACTTTATCGATATCGAAAATTACGAAAAATGAAAAAATGCCATAATTCTATACCAAATACGAAAAAAGGGATGAAACATGGTAATTGGATTGGTTTATTGACGCAAAATATAACTTTGGAAAAAACTTTGTAAAATGGGTGTGACACCTACCATATTAAGTAGAAGAAAATGAAAAAGTTCTACAAGGCGAAATCAACAGCCCATGGAATCTTGGCAGGAATACTGTTAGTGGTATTGCATATATAAATAAATTAGCAGTACCCGACAGATGATTTTCTGGATCACCTGGTCCACATTTTGGTCGATATCGCGAGAACGCCTTCACATATACATCTAAGGGCCACTCGCTTTTAAAACCCTCATTAATACCTTTAATTTGATATCCATATCGTACAAACACATTCTAGAGTCCCCCCTGGCCCACCCTAATGGCGATATCTCGAAAAGGCGTCCACCTATAGACCTAATGCCCACTCCCTCTTAAAATGCTCAGTAACACCTTTCGTTTGATACCCATATCGTACAAACATTCTAGAGTCACCCCTGGCCCACCCTAATGGCGATATCTCGAAAAGGCGTCCACCTATAGACCTAATGTCCACTCCCTCTTAAAATGCTCAGTAACACCTTTCGTTTGCTACCCATATCGTACAAACATTCTAGAGTCACCCCTGGCCCACCCTAATGGCGATATCTCTAAAAGGCGTCCACCTATAGACCTAATGCCCACTCCCTCTTAAAATGCTCAGTAACACCTTTCGTTTGATACCCATGTCGTACAAACATTCTAGAGTCTCCCCTGGCCCACCCTAATGGCGATATCTCTAAAAGGCGTCCACCTATAGACCTAATGCCCACTCCCTCTTAAAATGCTCAGTAACACCTTTCGTTTGATATCCATATCGTACAAACATTCTAGAGTCACCCTTGGTCCACCTTTATGGCGATATCTCGAAAAGGCGTCCACCTGTAGAACTTTTAAAATACTCATTACCACCTTTCATTTGATACCCATATCGTACAAACACATTCTAGAGTCACCCTGGCCCACCCTAATGGCGATATCTCGAAAAAGCGTCCACCTATAGACCTAATGCCCACTCCCTCTTAAAATGCTCAGTAACACCTTTCGTTTGATACCCATATCGTACAAACATTCTAGAGTTACCCTTGGTCCACCTTTATGGCGATATCTCGAAAAGGCGTCTAAGGCCCACGCCCTTTTAAAATACTCATTAACACCTTTCATTTGATACCCATATCGTACAAACAAATTCTAGAGTCACCCCTGGTCCACCATTGTGGCGATATTTCGAAAAGGCATACACCTATAGAACTAAGGCCCACGCCCTTTTAAAATACTCATTAACACCTTTCATTTGATATCCATACAGTACAAACAAATTCTAGAGTCATCCCTGGTCCACGTTTATGGAGATATCTTGAAAAGGCGTCCACATATAGAACTAAGGCTCACTCCTTTTTAAAATAATCATTAACACCTTTCATTTGATACCCATATCGTACAAACAAATTCTAGAGTCACAACTGGTCCACGTTTATGGCGATATCTCGAAAAGGCATCCACCAATAGAACTAAGGCCCACTCCCTTTTAAAATACTCATTAACACCTTTCATTTGATACCCATATAGTACAAACAAATTCTAGAATCGCCCCTGGTCCACCTTTATGGTGATGTTTCGAAAAGGCGTCCACCTATAGAACTAAGGCCTACGCCCTTTTAAAATACTCATTAACACCTTTCATTTGATACCCTTATTGTAAAAACGCATTCTAGAGTCACCCCTGGTCCACTTTTATAACGATATTCCGAAAAGGCGTCCACCTATAGAACTAAGGCCCACTCCCTTTTAAAACACTTATTAACACCTTTCGTTTGATACCCATATTGTACAAGCGCATTCTAGAGTCAACCCTGGTCCACTTTTATAACGATATTCCGAAAAGGCGTCCACCAGTAGAACTAAGGCCCACTCCCTTTTAAAATACTCATTAACACCTTCCATTTGATACCCATATCGTACAAACAAATTCTAGAGTCACCCCTGGTCCACGTTTATGGCGATATCTCGAAAAGGCATCCACCTATAGAACTAAGGCCCACGCTCTTTTAAAATACTCATTAACACCTTTCATTTGATACCCATATAGTAAAAACAAATTCTAGAGTCACCCCTGGTCCACGTTTATGGCGATATCTCGAAAAGGCGTCCACATATAGAACTAAGGCCCATTCCTTTTTAAAATATTCATTAACACCTTTCATTTGATACCCATATCGTACAAACAAATTCTAGAGTCACCCCTGGTCCACCTTTATGGCGATATTTCGAAAAGGCGTCCACCTATAGAACTAAGGCCCACGCCCTTTTAAAATAATCATTAACACCTTTCATTTGATACCCATATCGTACAAACAAATTCTAGAGTCACCCCTGGTCCACCTTTATGGCGATATCTCGAAAAGGCGTCCACCTATAGAAATAAGGTCCACGCCCTTTTAAAATACTCGTTAACACCTTTCATTTGATACCCATATAGTACAAACAAATTCTAGAGTCACCCCTGGTCCACGTTTATGGCGATATCTCGAAAAGGCGTCCACATATAGAACTAAGGCCCATTCCTTTTTAAAATACTCATTAACACCTTTCATTTGATACCCATATCGTACAAACAAACTCTAGAGTCACCCCTGGTCCACCTTTATGGCGATATTTCGAAAAGGCGTCCACCTATAGAACTAAGGCCCACGCCCTTTTAAAATACTCGTTAACACCTTTCATTTGATACCCATATTGTACAAACGCATTCTAGAGTCACCCCTGGTCCACTTTTATAAAGATATTCCGAAAAGGCGTCCACCTATAGAACTAAGGCCCACTCCCTTTTAAAACACTTATTAACACCTTTCGTTTGATACCCATATTGTACAAACGCATTCTAGAGTCAACCCTGGTCCAATTTTATAACGATATTCCAAAAAAGCGTCCACCTATAGAACTAAGGCCCACTCCCTTTCAAAATACTCATTAACACCTTTCATTTGATACCCATATAGTAAAAACAAATTCTAGAGTCACCCCTGGTCCACCTTTATGGCGATATCCCTAAATGGCGTCCATCTATAGAACTATGGCCCACTTCCTCTTAAAATACTCTTTAATACCTTCCATTTGATACACATGTCATACAAACACATTCCAGGGATACCCTAGGTTCTTTTTACAACATGGTAATTTTCCCTTACTTTGTCTCCACAGCTCTCAACTGAGTATGTAATGTTCGGTTACACCCGAGCTTAGCCTTCCTTACTTGTTTTTCGGTAAGTTTGTCACAATCGACGACAATATACCATACAGGGCAGGCATCTAATGAGTTTGTAAATTTTTTAACCACTACCTGCGAAAGGGTTTAAAAAAGGGGTTTTCAAAAAAACTTCATATGCTATGGGAAATGGCCTGTGCAGGCTGGGATGTTCAGTAGGTAGGTATAACAGTTTCTATGACGGAGTGATAATTTGATTTTTTTGTTTTTATGATTTAAGCATTCTAAGAACATCGCAAGGAATGCCTCGAGGAAAAAGTTGTATTTATTTGATAACAAATATATATGACCATACTTCTTTCTTACGAAAACCCGCGTTGGCAACTTAAATTTTCCATACAGTATGAGACATTTTTTCTTATGATCTGCGTTTTGCCTTAAGAAAAATTGACGGGGAAAAATTTCTTGAGTGTCATTATGGAGTTCTCTCATTTTTGGCGATGCCCATAGTGAGTTTTAAAAAGACAAAGTTGCGCAAAATGTCATACCTAAATAATTTGTTTGTAAAAAACTATAATAGGCTTGATATGCAAAATTTTCGCTAAATTGGGTATTTTCACTTTATTGTCAATATAAGCAACATTTATTCATGTATTTTTACGAAATAAGCTTTTGATTATTTATAATGTTTACAGTTTTAAGACCGTGAAATAAAATTGGTAAGTTTTTAAAACCTTCGATTTTTTATGAATTTTTGAAAAATAAAAAAAGTTCGATTTTTTACATTTTTGTGTGAATAACTCCACTATCGTCGATCATATAAAAAATGTTCTTATCAAGACTTGAAGAAAATTTTGCGGTGAATCCACTGGTGTTTCTCTCAACGAATTTAGATAAGTAATTTCCAAGATATGATAAAATAAATGGAAAGACCTCTGTGAAAATTCGTAATTTTAGAAAAAGAAAAAAAAAATCGTATCAATAGAATTTTAAATTTTGGGTGTTTTTGTACTTAGGGGGCCATAATATATCGAAATTAAATAGTTAGACTTCAAAGTAATTTCTCTTGTTGACTAGTGTAATGTGCGAATTATTAATATTGGGAGACTAATTCATGGCTATTGTGTCAAATGCGATTGGGTTGCCAAATAAATGAATAAAAACAAAACATTTTATTTATTATTATTTTATTCCAAACATTGCCGGTAGGTTTGTTATCGGAGTATTATGTAACCGAAAATCGTTACCAGTTCATGTAACCAATTTTTTGATCTACACTGTTACGTTTATACTGTCAAAAAACAAAGATCTGCAATGAAGAATAAAATGAAAATGTGAACTAAATTTTGTGTTAAAAGCTATTATTATTGCTTGGAAATTCGTGAACATTAACATGGATACACTTTTTTGTGTTTTTTTGTTCAAACAATTATTTAGTAACTTTGCATGGTAACGAGACTCTACCACCCAATTTTCTGGTAACTTTGTTATCCACAATCAGAATACAAAAAGTTGTTTGTCATTTTCGTAACAAGAAAAAAGAATGTTGGTACCAACTTAGAAAAAGGGTGTAAAAAGATAATTGGAAAAATTTCACATCGTTTTCAATCATTTCTAAAAAATTTCAATTGTATAAACAGAAGCGTATTAAGTAACAGTTTGTATGAATATTTCAGTTCTTATTGCGATATAAACGTATACCACAGTCGTACAATTTTTCTCAAACATCCCCAGTCACTACCTTGCCTTATTTTTATCACTTTAACACCAAACTCGATGCCAAAAAACATTAGTGAAGGATGACATAAATGGTGAAGCAGGTGGCTGGCTCCCTGCTACTAAAGGTATTTGAAATAGAGCCATCGGTACATATGTACCTATCCGGACAAAAGTATAAATTACCAAAGATAAGGTTTGTAGCAGGAACTCCATTTTGAAATACTTTTTTCTGCTTTTGACCACTCAATTCCACGTTCGCTTATTCACTAATTGTGAGCATTGATATGCATATGAACACTTAGCTTGCTGAAATATGAATACACTTAATGTTGTCCTCTTGGTTTTTCTCAGCTCTCTCGAAATTTTGTATACTGCTTTCACAGAATATTCCCCGCTGTATAAGAAAATGGGCACCATTCCCTACAAATTTAGCCTATTTGAAAAGCGCCAGGTAACACAGGCCAAAAGTTAGAATCTAAGAATGCAACACGAGGGTAACTTTTTTTCCAGAAAAGAAAAATGATAATTCTAATGTGCATAACAAAATAATCTGCGATATCTTGTTATTCAAACTGCGATATACATATTAGATATACCTAATATCAATTAGTTTAATAAAAATATACACCAAAAGAAAATTGGTTATAATTCTTATGGCTTGCTCGTTGCTTTGAATCAAAAGAGTGAATTGGAACAATGATGTGATACAAAATTTTGAAAAGATCAAAGAAATTTTTGCATCAAATATACTCTGAAATCATTTTGATAAGAAAGCAGATCTTTCCATATCAGTAGATACTTCAGTCGTTGCAATAGGTGTTCTAGAACAACGTGTTGGAAGTAAAACAGAACCTTTAGCTTTTTACTCAAAGAAGTTCACGGCTTCCGGAGTAAATACAGTGATTTTGATAGAGAGTTATTAGCAATATATGCAACTATTAAACATTTTGAGATACATATTAGAAGGCCGAAAATGTAGAGTTTATACAGATCACAAACCTTTAACGTATGTCTTTGATTCAAAAGTTGAGCGTAGTCATTGTCAGACTAGACAGTTTGAATATATTTCTCAATTCACCGGTGACAAAAAACATATTTCAGGCAAGGAAAATATTGTCTCTGATATGATTTCGCGCATTCCAGAAGTAGAACCTTTAGATACTGATGTGTTTAACATTAGAATATTGTACGAAGAACTGAAGAAAGATGAATTTTTAAAAGATTTTATAAAAAACCCAGACGGTATTTATAAATTGAAAGGAATAGATGTTGCTATCCTCAACTTCAGTTTTGTGTGACGAATCGAAATGAATTACTAGGCCATACATACCGCAAAGTCTCTGTAGAGAAACATTTTCTAAATTACATAACGTAGCTCATCCTGTAACTAGAGCTACATGACATTTAATAAAATAAAAATATTTTTGGCCATCTATGAACAAAACAATAAATGAATGGGTAAATCTTTGCACAAGTTGTGAAAAATCCAAAATATTTAGCACGTTGACTGCCAGTGTATCACCGGTGATCACAACAGAAAACTACCCCCAGTTGCCAGTGTATCACCGGTGATCACAACAAAAAACTACCTCCAGTTGCCAATGTATCACCGGTGATACACGCCTAGGCCCCTATAATTTAGGGGCTAGGGCCTTAACCGAAGGAGTTTTAAGAAAGATGCAAATTTATTTTAAAAGAAAAAATAGCTTAGTCCATAGCAAAACACAAACTTAAAAAGTTGTAGACACCATTTTTGACGCCTGAGCGTTATCTGCGAAGTGAATGAATTTTAACAAGATCTGGAACCGGTTGCGAGTCAACACGTCTGGGACGAATTGATTTTTGAACAAGGTAGTTGCTATCCAATAGTCCTCCATTGAAGGATATTTGACCATACATGTATGACTATTGCAAGAAACTCCATGACCTCCTTGCGATCAGCGTCCTTCCACTGTTTCATCCTACTGTTGGTGCGAGTACTGATCCCACGTATTTGATTGTTAGCATTTTTGTTTGTCTCTTCAACAACAATATCCAAGATTTCATCCGTCAAGAACTTTATATAGAATTGAAATGGCGAACAGGCATCATGTTGCGAGGTATAGGGTAGATTGAAGCATTCCTCAAAAGTTATCATCAAAGTCTCTCCGGTGGCAGGCGAATTCCATTCTGTCGTAGTTCTAGTCTGACGTTTATCTGCGATATTATTAAAATTGGTGGCACTCACATGATTGTCTTGTTGGATACTGTCATCACTCGATGTATCACTGCTGGAATCTGTGATGTACGATTCCTCATCTGGACTAAAATACCCACTGTCATTTAAATTTTTTGATTACATCACCTCGCGTATTTCCTCGGAATTCATAACCGCACAATTTCACTTTGATTTTTCACTGAATACTTGTAACTGCTCGCTATGAACTCTAGCCTTACACTGATATACATTTTCGCAATGTGATCACCGGTAATACACATTGCAAAAAAAATTAATAGTTTAAAATAAACAGAAAGTATTCACCGGTGAGCACAGAATAAAAACAAGCTTAAACGTGTAGGGAGCATAACTTTTATGCGTGGTAAAAGATCCCGTTGTAATTCAAAGCGCAACATATATATTTTTGCTTGTCAACTGGGAGTAGTTTTTTGTTGTGATCACCGGTGATACACTGGCAACTATTAAGTTAACAGAGCTCGGCCTCTCCTCAGGTTTATCTTTGTTATTCAGTCACACCTTACGCATTCACATGCTTTATATTTCGCGCTGTTTAAATTTGACAGCAAATATACTGCCCCGATTTGTAGCAGAGGAGACCGTGAGACAAGGGTCGTACTGGGTCAAAAAGTGGAGAAACGTTTATGAAAGTGTCGACATAGTGCCCCTGTCTGACTTTTCTTCCGCATCGCTTAATATGAGCATACCAATTTTACTAGAGAAGTTGATTCAAAAAGAGTTTGCAGACTATGCCGATAATTCTTTTCAGTCGTCACATGATATTTACTCCGACTTGCTCCCTATGTACTCTATCTATTTTAACGATGAGTATTCTGCATACGCCATAAGTGTGATTTTCCGAACAAGGGGTGGCTTGTTACATCTGCTCGATGTTTTAAAAATGTTTTTTTCCAAAAACTGTTCTATGTGCAATTTATGTGTATCTGAAGACACCTATCACTTCATTGGGGTATGTCCTATATATAAAGATATACGGTTTAATTGTTTTGGTGAGAAAGTTTTAGATCTGCAGAAGGTGGTAAATATCCTTAAGGGTTATAAATATAATTCACTCTTTGTTTATATAAGAAATTGCTTTAAGTATAGAGAACTTATTGTCAAGGAGTTTTCATAATTTAGTTGTTTAGTTATAAGTGATATTAAGACACATTGTTATTGTTATTGTCTGGAACTTTTTTTATTTATTTTTATATATTTATAGTTTGATTCATTTTGCATTACTTTTGTATTTACTAGTTGAGAGAAAATAAATAAATCACTACTACTACTACTGGCAACTGGGGGTAGTTTTTTGTTGTGATCACCGGTGATACACTGGCAGTCAACGTGTTAGACACACCAAAACCCCTATTAGTAAAATGTCCATTCAAAACGGGGAGAACGGTGAAACTCAATATATGTAGGTAGATTTCAACACCTTCATACAGATGTTGTTGGGCCTTTGCCGATTTCAAATGGCTACAGATACGTATTAACTATAATCGATCGAAAATACTCGCTGGCCAGAAGCTTACCCTCTTAAAGAAGCAACGGCAAAATCAGTAGCTTCTGTTTTCTTTAAAGAGTACATACGGCGTTTGGTTGCAAATAAGAGGAATTGCACTAAATTCGTTACAATATATAAAAATAATTTAGTAGTTTTGTTTGTTAAATCAAATTGTTAAAAAAGAAAATTTTAATATAAAAAATTTGTTCATACAAACATATATTGAACTTCATTCATGAGCATAATTTTTAATAACATATTGTGACGAATATTAGCAACACTAAGGGATACTATCATCTCTAATCCGATGCTAAGCAGTGACTTGTATGCACATCAATAAATCAATCAGTTTGATTTAAGACGCTATCTGGGGAGCAATAGTAGTGTTATTTTGAAAGTACTTTAATAAAGGCCATTTTGCATTATTGAAAAGTGGAGTTATTTATTCAACAGTTAGTGATTCGAACGTTAGCAGAAGGTTGCAAATAAGAGGAATTGCAGTAAATTCGTTACAATATATTGAGCTTCACCGTTCTCCCCGTCTCATCCTTCTTTTTATCATAAGATATTGAGTTGATAACCTTGGTCGTCAGACCACCTGTCCGACAAGGCGGGCTCAGTGGCATAATATTTAATATGCGAAAGAAAACCGTCCACCACACAGGGTGCTTGTTATGTTGTGAGTCCATCGTTATTCCCAGAGGGTCCGCATAACACCCTGGATTAGGGGGGTTGGCAGTTATAATACATTGGTTTTGATAGAAAGTTATTAGCAATATATGCAACTATTAAACATTTTACATACATATAGAAGGCCGCAAATTTAGAGTTTATACAGATCATAAACATTCAAGGTATGTCTTAGATTCAAAAGTTGAGCGTAGTCCTCTTCAGACAAGACAGCTTGAATATATTGCTCAATCCACCATAAAACATAATTCAGGCAAGGAAAATATTGTAGCTGATATGCTTTCGCGCTTTCTAGAAGTATAACCTTTAGATACTGATGAGTATAACATTAGAATATTTTACGAAGAACTGAAGAAAGATACATTTTTAAAAGATTTTATAAGAAACCCAGACGGTATTTATAAATCGAAAGAAATAGATGTTCCTATCCTCAACTTTAAAATTTTTTGTGACGAATCGAAAGGAATTACTAGGCCATACATACCGCAAAGTCTCTGTAGAGTAGCATTTTCTAAATTACATAACAGAGCTCATCCTGGAACTAGTGCTACACGACATTTAATGAAATCAAAATATTTTTGGTCATCTATGAACAAAACATTAAATGAATGAGTAATGGTTTGCACAAGTTGTCAAAAATCCAAAATATTTAGACTACCAAAACTCCTATTAGTAAAATATCCATTCAAAAATGTAGATTTGAACACCTTAATACAGATATTGTTGGACCTTTGCTGATTTCAAATGGTTGCAGGTATATATTACCTATAATCTATAACACTGCGGAACAAATTTCCACTTTTCAAAATTTTCCAAGGAAATTTTTATCACATTAGATGTAATTTTGTGTGCTGATTTCATAAACCATATTACTTTTTTTGTAACGGCTCTAGTTTTCGAGATATTTTCGACTACCCGAAGACTTATCCCACAGGAGTAGAAAAGTGCACAAACAAAAAATGCAACAATTTACAAAAGCAAACCTCAATTTCATTTATTATTTGCCCTTTGTTCTTTAATTTTAAACTATTGGTTTTTGTATTTGTTGTGTATTTGTTGTTTCATTTAACGAAAATAAGAAGGACTCAGCGAAAGTGATCGACATTATTTTGTTTTTGTTTTTAAACTTTGGTTAAATTAAACAACAAATACACAACAAATACAAAAACAAATAGTTTAAAATGAAATTGAAATTGAAGTTTGCGTCTTTCGCTTTTGCACTTTTCAATTACTGTTCGTTCGTATTGGCTTTGACTAAGAGTATTTCTAGTGTTTTCCTATAACATATCCAAATTTTTTCGTGACTTTTATTTTAAAATTAATACAATTAATTCTGATTCTAACAATCGCCACAAAGGACGGCGCTGTTTGAATGATGCAGATAGTTTCTGTGTTGTTTGTGGTGAATATACCTTCATAAAGTTTCGTAAAGTGATCATGGACTTTGTTAAAACAGGATATTTCAATTACTTTGGAGGGAAAATTTGCGACGAAGAAAAGCCATGGGTGCCAAAAACTGCGTGTCAAAATTGTGATCAATTGTGAAAAAGATCAGCTCTCAAATTTAAGACACCAATGATTTGGCAGGAACCTACGAATCATCATGATGACTGCTATTTTTGTGTGGTAAACATTACTGGAATCAACTCGGCAAACAAAAACAAATGGTCCTATCCAAAATTTCCTTCTGCAGGGTGAAAGATTTCACCAGGATATTGTGGTGAGTTGTTTGTAAAATTAAACAAAAATACTAGCTGGATAGCGCTTATGGTCAGCGCAGACATCAGATTGATTTTTATTCATGAATACTTTCTATTTTATAGTAAAATTACTTACAATACTATTACAACATTTACATACTTACATACTAGAAATAACTACATTCCATTTCATATGTGGCAAGTCAGCAAATATTTCTTATGACGTCCCATTGACAAACAGACACTGGCGATCGGGCATTCTAACCGGCACGTGTGCTTGTTATTGTGACTCATTGGGCAAGGGTTTACAAAGAAATGCAAATGGATATGCTTGTTGTTGTCGGCATTCACATAACGTTGAACTCCCGCTGTGTTGGAGTGAACGTAATTTATGTGGGTCAACATTGTAATATGAGTGCAATAAGACTATGTATGGTCGGTATTTAAATAATCATAAGAATGCATTCATATCCTCCTCAGTCCCGAGGCATAAATAAGTGAAAAACCAATATTTTTTATATTTGTTTAGGTTATATTCTTCTAAATTAATTATAAAATTCACATTTTATTATTGTAACATATAAGGATTCTTAGCACTGGCAGGTGCAGCCAGCTGGACATTGGGCTCGTAGGCCAACGAAAAACAAAAAACCGTTTTAAACTAAAAAGTATTTCAAACAAAAAGGACGAATAGGTTAAATTAGAAAAATTTCAAAACATTAAGTTAATTTCAGTAATGGTTGATGTAATACTAATCTTTTATGAATGGAATTCCATAAAACAGTGTCTATCGCTAGCAATGCACAAAAATACATTGCAAGAAACGCATTTAAATCTGGTCTTTTGGTTGCATCCTTCCTTACGGCATCTCATAAATTTGTTTTTGTCCTGGACACCACAGATGGGCAAATGTCCTCTTGGGTTTCGATGTCACTACGGCCTCTTTTACCAGCACATGCGGACAAACATTCTCCTACGTACATCTTAAAATCTAAAAGGTCCATCAACTCGGACTTCTTCGCACCAAATGAAAATTTGTCGTTTTTATAAAGAAGCCAGGAGTTACAGAGTGCGAGATCGATCAAGTGCCAAAAAACTCGCAGGGGCCACTTCTTTGTTCTGATATTAATACAGTAATAAGATATCAACCTGTCTGCAAGATCTACTCCGCCCATTGACGTGTTGTAACTTGCAACCGTATTCGGACAATTGACACTTATGTATTTTTTGGCTTTCTTATCCCATCGATTAATAGATATAATTGGTGTTGTTCCGGTCGAAGTGGTCGCTAAAAGAACCAAACGACTGTCCATCCATTTCACAACCGCTACTTTCTCATCTTCTCTTACAAACTCATTAAAGGTACCTCTGCCTCTTTTCAGAAGGTCATGTTCTGTTGAAAGTTTTCATCACAGCTCTTTGGGGATTCGGTTTTGTTAAATTGTACCAGTAGCAAATATTTCTTTTTCCATCATAACATCTAGCAGCTTTATCGATGTAAAATAACGGTCAGTAAATATTTCGCTGCCTTTTTTTATATTTTCTGCAAGTCTTTGCACTACTGTTCCCCCGATACCAAAATCGTGGTTGCATTTGTTATTGGCCAAGTTTTTGCTCCCTGGTAAATGAAAAAGTTCAATACTAAACCATCTGGACTAGCAAGGACAAAATTTTTCAAACCAACCGGACAGGGTTTTCCCTTAATATATTGTTTCAATTGAGTGGTACCGGAGAATGGAATCATTTGTTCATCGATGCTCAGTTTTGCTGACTTTGGTAGGGATTGGCATTTTTTCAAAACGGTTTTTATAACTGGTTCAACCTTCCACAATTTGTTGTTTTCTTTTTCCTGTGGAGTAGCTCTTAAGTTGTCGACGAAATGCATATAATTTCTTAATTTAAAAAATCGATCCCTTGGTATCTGTGTAATGGCTGGAACTTTAAAAGAAGGTCGGTAGTACATCCTTACGCGAAGAAGTTTCATGCAACCAGCTAGTATGTGGGCCCCACATAATTTCTTTTACTCATTAGAATTTGAACTCAAATCTTGACCATTTTGTAGAGCGTACATATTACTCTGCTGTGAAATTTCTCTCCAAAAATTGTCATCAAAATATTCCGAGAAATATTGGAAAGGTGTCCACTCAAATCTATCCTCTGCGTCCCATGCCTCGTCGGTAGCGAGCGCACTAGCCCCGTCTGGTTCAGCAATATTATCTTCTTCATTATCAGATTCTGGATTGTGGTCAGAATCGGAATCACTTGAAAAACTCATATTTGAACGATTAGGAACGAAATCCATGTCTTCGTCATCGGACAAACGTTCAAAATTACTGTCCATGAGCATCTCCATCACTTCTTCTTCTGTAAAGCGTCTTTTCGACATGATGGCTACTAAATGTCCAGCCCACTGAACAGTTAAAGCAGCATTTATATTTTAATGATATAAATTTATGTGAAAGATTTCTTACTTACCTAATAGATGAAGAATGTTTCTCTTGATTTTAATAAAATATTAAACTTTATTTGAAGAAATAAAGCGAAAATAGTAATTGAAAGTACATTCAAAGCGAACACCTGTTTTTTTCGAATAACTGTTCACTTATTGGATTGTATTACGACAGGGTTGTTATGCAAGCACAAAAAAACGATTCAATTGTAAACTTCAGATGCCCAGCTTTCCACAAAGTTGGATCGAATTAAAATTAATTTTAAATTGTTTATTCTATGTCCACCTAAAAAGTGTTTGTTTATTTATTTTTGTATCCGTTTACATTTGCTTGACATGTTTTTTTTTTTTCAATAAAAGGGTTGCTTGACTGTGTGATTTTTTGTGCTTAAACATGTTTTTTTTTTGTTCTTTTGTTTGTACATTTTTCTTTTATGTTTTCAAGTATAATGTATATATGTACATTTGTATGGTTATGTGCTCGTGATTACGAATAATGTTTTGCATCAAGTGTTATTGACGTTTGGTCTTACATATTAGAGTTTTAAGTGTATTTTGCACAGCCGGTATTTAAGAGCGTCGACTCACTTAAAAATCGGCATTTGTTTACAAATTATTTTGGAGTAACCGTAACTTGATGCCAGAGTGACTTTATATTTACATGCTTTTTTTTTTCTTTGTTTGTTTACATTATTGATGACGAGTAAATTGGAATATTTATATTGTGGTAGTTTTGGTTTTTTTTTCAAATCCGTTGTGGTTATTAGCAAATATTCTATACTGTTTTTAACCTATTCTTATGAATTATATGTGGAGGTTAAAGTAATAATGTTTCCTATTCTATTCTACCGGAGTTGAAGTAAAAAATATTTTTCCTAGAATTATGACTTCTCTAAAAACGAGGTTTCTTAACTGAAGCAGCCCATACTTAAATCTATTGGTGGTTAAAGTAAAGTATTTTTCCTAACATGTAAAATTATGACCTCTTGGATGGTGAGGTTTTTTTATTGAGACCCAGGCAATAAATGTTTGTATTTATACAATTTTTTTTTAACTAATTCCGCATATTATTCAAAAAACATTTTTTTTTCACTTGATATTTTTTCATTCATAATAAGGTAAATCTGTAATAAATTGCGTTGACAATAGAGGGGTTGCTGACGGAAGAGCGGGGTAGCTATGTATTGGTAGTAGTTCTATTAATGAATAAGTGGAAGGTACAGTGGGTGCAAACATTTTTCGTATCCTTAAATGTTCTTTTTATATTTTCGATATTTTCCCTATTTTCCAGCAATTTCTTCGATCTTATTTGTCATGCGATTTCTGCGGCGGCCACCAAGGCAGAATCGTCATAACTTTTATGAAGAATTACTTTTATTTGTATACCGGGATTGTCACATGCACAACCTTTTTGGTTAGTGCAATTATTTTATCTTTGAGAACTTGGGTACCAATTATTATTTTATAAATTCACCTACTGCAGTAAATATTCAATTCTTAATCACCAATTTGTCCCTCAGGAAAACTGTGTTTTTCCTTATAAATTTCAAGTCCTGGATTGCCGGCATTTCTTTTATGTCTGGTTGAATATTGTCCTAAGTCAATAACTTCCCCAACAATCTGGTTGCTTGAAAGTTTTCTACGCTACCATTTTTCTATCGTAAGATGAAAATGAGAGCGACTAGTCTTTTATTGCAAATTTATATAGCGCTTCACATTTATTTTTATATGTTCTCTTTATGACTTATCTTCATGATTTTTTTTTTTTGTTGGTTTTTTGTAAAATTTTAGTATTTTTTTTTCATTAGGTTTTGCTTACTTCCACTGTCCTAGAATTTCCAATTGCTTCATGACCATCTTTGTCAGGAGCACTCAAAGGAATTTATGCAAATTTTCGATTTGCTATTAAACTTTGGCAGGGTTAATGAGTCTGCCTTTACTGTTAATTTGAATTGCTGATTGCTCTTCCTCAGCTTTGGGTTTGGTTTAGGTAATGGGTTGCAAAAATTGGTGTTTCTTAGATACGATCTGTAGCGGGTTTTACCTGCCTATATTTGTGCTTCATATAGTTTTTGAGCATTGTTCGGCCGCTGTGCGTCTAATCCTGGAGAGGTGGGCGCACCGGGGTCGATCTCAATGGGAATATGGCGTGTGGAAATAGAAATAGGAGAATACGAGATTTCTCGTTATAATGATATGTTTTATTGGGTAGCTAACAAATATACAGGAAAATATATTACCTTGTGAATATGTGACTACGGCAGAGATCGCTGGCGGCAGATGTGTACGCGTTGGCTGTTGAAATCAAAGAGGCCGGTTGTATAGCAAGCTACAACCGTTGACCCGCAAAATCCTCCGTTTTGGAGGGGAAAGGCAACCACACATCAACCCCGACATGTATATGCATGAGTGCTGACAAAAGCACACATACACGTGCATGTACATGCATGCACATGCATGAGGGTGATGGTGTGGGTGGTTATAAATTAATTCGAGTATCGAGTATCGATTTGCAGAGTTGCATTGGGGGGGTCGCAATCAGATGCGGAAAAGTTAGGCATCCTGCCTAAACATGCCGGCCCCCCTTGCGATACGCAACATCGTTTTCCGCCAATGACCTCCGCGGAAACGAGAAAAATTATTATGAGACTTACACACTAAACTTAATCTAAATAAAGAGTTCGTCTGCGACGCAAAATGGCCGGGAATCCCTTTCGACTTGCGTAGCATGCCACCTGTGCTAAGATGAAAGAATTAGCGGTTATGAACAGTGAAGTGAATATTTCTTGCCATTGAATTATACATAATTCTTAACTATAGAAATTCAGAATGTAATATGTGTACTGTCGATGGCCAGTAAGGCTGGACGAAGAGGCCGAGGTCTCCGTTCCAGAGTGGCACCATTGTTTGTTATTCTTTGGTTTTTTTTTTTGTCGGTCCGGATGGAGAGGCCGAGGTCTCCATTCCAGATTTGCGGTTTTTTTGTTGGTTGGACGAAGAGGCAGAGGTCTCCGTTCCAGACTCGAGGGTTTTGAGGTTTTTTCTGGGCTGGACGAAGAGGCCGAGGTCTCCGTTCCAGCGTATAACGTGTCGTGTCGCTCTCAGGGCGACTGTGGCATTTTATGGATGTGCCAGGGCGAGTGGCCGTGAGGTTGGTTGGGTGATGCGCGTTTTCGCCGCAGCGCATGTATTTCGTCAGTTGTGTATTATATTAGCCCTACAAAACACCTGGTTACAAACCCACCCACGCCCATGCAAATGTGACTACGAATATAACCTGTCACCGTAAAATGACTAGTCAAATGACGTGGAGCGACGAGAGCGTTTTTGCAGAATAGTTAGTGCTGTGATTTCGAGCAACTTATATATTTCAACATAACCAGCAAGATTGCGGTGTGTGGGAGGTTTGGAGCGGACGTGATTCCAAGCCACCCGCGCAAAATTACTTGTTTTCGTGATACGCGTGGTGTTTTATTAACAAGCGTACGTTAAAATGTGAATAAACCGAGTTTAAACGAACCGTAGCGGCTGACGACGGTATTGGTTTAATTTTGTGCGACAGCTCATGACGAATAGCGAACATCGTAATTAAATTGGAAAGTGTACCAACTGCCGGTGCTTGCGTGCAGATTGGCGATGCGTTCTTCACGACGCGTTCTATCTGCACGTATCATTTTGAGATGGCGTGCAACCCTGTCGTGTATTTATTGGTCAGCTGACAGCTGGTATGGTGAATTTGTGGCGTGCGAATATATATACATATATGTATTTGCTTGCCCTTGAAAAAAAAACTAGGTCACTGGGGCAGTAGCACACTAGGCCGGTAGAAACAGTTCACTTTTCCCATTTCGGGATTTTGTCTTGTCGGAATTCTTTAATTTCGGGACTCGGATTGGTTTTGTACCGAGCCCTTATAATGACTGTTTGTGATGTCCTATTGACACAATTGAGACCGATTACGCCAGTGTTGTCGCTAATTTTTGAGGGAAATTCTTATGCCAAAGTCACGGTTCCTGATATGTTTTTCGCCAAGCAGGTGGTCGCCAATTTACATCGCAAGAAGATTGGTCATAAACGCATGTTGGTTTCATATACGCGTGAGTCATCACAAACCGATCTCAAAACGCTACGTTGTCAAGTAGCTGGACTACTTAAGGACGTACCATATTACACGCTACCAATGTATAAGTTCCGTGAGCTCTTTCAAGCGCGTTTCAAATCATCAATAAGCGTTTTGGATCTTTATAAATTACCTGACATCTGTACTATAACCGTCGATAATTACGAAGAGAAATTCATTGGCCTGCAAACGGGTGTAATTAGCACGTTGGAGAACTCGCCGCTAATGGAAGGTCTACAGCACAGTGTACCCTATTGCACAGTGCATTTCCAGCGCGAACAACATAAAGGCTGGGCCGAGCAAGAAATTGAACCATTGCCCAATGTATGGATGACCATAGCGGTCTTACAAAAAATTATTTATCCATTACTTAAAAATCATCACGGCGATATACCGATCGCTTCATTGGTACACTGTATATCCGGAGCAAGGGGGGCCGGCATGTTTAGGCCACCAAGCTAAACCCAAGAATGAGCACTGCCAATAGTGACCCAGCCTAATGTAAACTATTTGTGTTTGCTTCTATCTACTTTCGCGCACTAACACCAACGCCTATATATGTCCGTGCAGGCGTATGTGTACGTGTTGGTGCGCGACTTTCCAATTTAACTTTCCAATTTAACTTTCGTTCTATTACCCCTCAAAACCGCTTTTCGACGGAATTGAAGGGTGAACGCGTTTTACAAGAAAGAAACTCTTTCACTTCTTTTTTGGAAACCTCCGTGCCAACTGCAGCCATCAGCCCTGTCATAGGTAAGCTTTTCTTTTTAATTTGTATAACCTAACCTATATATAATCAATTAAAGTGTGAATTAGCTTTTGTATATATATATTGTGAGTTAGCTTTGAACTAGAAGTAATTAAAAGCAAAATTGTCTTGGTAATAATAGCCCAGAACAGGGGTCGACTGCTTTAGATAAGAAAGTTGCATGGAAGCTGTATTGTGAGTTGAGTGAAAAATAATCTTAAAAATAAAAAGGACGATTCTACATAGAGAATTGTCGTAATTTGTGCTTATTGGAAAGTGAATACCAAATATATGTAGATCCAAGTCTCGAAAAAGTGTGAAAACGAAAATAATTTCATATAAGTACATATCTTTTTTTTTAAATGTGGCCGAAAGTTTAATTGGTGCGTGAATTTGTATGCACAACTGTTTTATGTGCTTCAAGATTTACAAATAACTGCAACCTGCGAGTCGATTTATTGTTCCAGTTTTAAGAGTGTTGGTATTCGTTATTTTTTCACCTTTAATCTACGTCTGAGCAGCACATCCATCGAACTCGGGTACCCTAAACACACATAAATATATCAAGAGCTAAAAATGTCAGCGTCGCGTGCAAATACACCACCGTCCGAAACAAATGATCCAACGTCACATAACAACAACAACGTCAATAGCAATAATAGTGACACAAATCACAACAACAATTCGAAGTTGAAATCATCACAAAGTAATGACGCAAGCAGTAGTGAAAAATTTTCACCAGATCAGGATATATTTATAAATGCAGCCGATGGTTTACCCAGCAAACATCCAACTCTACCCGATGGTGAAGTAGATAGCGAAAATGAGCAAGATGCTGTAGATCCAGATTCTTTTGATGATTTACCAACATCCATAATTGTAACAAATATACACTCTGAGGTATTTACAAATCCTGATCTAAAACAAGAAATGGAAGAACTTTTCCGCACATTCTGCGATTCAGCGACCTTTCAATGGTTACGAAGTTTCCGACGTTTACGCGTTAACTATGATAATGCCATAGCAGCAGCAAATGCGCGCATTAAATTGCATCAATACGAATTTAATAAGAAAACCGTTATAACATGTTATTTTGCACAGCCGGTAACACCAGTTTCTAATAAAAATTTACAACCACCAGCGCCAGTGAAACAGTTCCTAATTTCACCACCCGCTTCACCGCCAGCCGGCTGGGAGCCACGAGAGGAAAATGAACCATTAGTTAATCATGATCTTCTAGCAGCATTAGCCAGTTTGACACAATCGTATGCCACGACAAGGGCAGATCATACAGATATTCTTGAAAGATTTTCCTTACGTTTCTCTAGCGTTTCCTAGCACTTTCATGCATTTCCTAGCAATTCTTGCGTTTCCAACGTTACCTAAGATTCCCTTAGTTTCTTACGATTTCTTCTTGAATGGGGGCTCAAAACTTAAACCTCACACGTACCAACAATGTACGTGCCCTTGTACTCATACAATTTCAGAACTTTTCTCTGCTACGCTTACATGGAACATTTTTTCTCCTCTAGTGAACTTTAGAGTTTACTTCGTCTTGTAACTATAGCGCTTCGTTTTGATATTGACCTATGCAACCTCGTTTTATGCCCAACTCTTATCCCTTTTTTGTCTAAACTAGGTTCTAGAGTGCTCTGACTCGTCTCCCAAAACGATTTTTATGACATTACTACATAATACATATGCTTTCTGTAATTCATCTCTATCTGAATTAGGTCCCTAGAGTGCCTTGACTCCCTTACCTAAATAGACGACCGTTAGATACTTGAGGACTGGGTTAAACTTTTCTGCATCTTTGTCTTATCTAAACTGCTTGCGTAAAGCCACTAGAGCTAGGTTACTCATATCACTACATCCTACACCTCTTATTTTCCCATGATGCCTTCATTCATAATTTCGCCCTTAAAAGGCTTACTCCACAGTTACTACAGTGAAACTAAACAAAACGAATTCGTTATGAATGCCAATTCAAGCAGTTTTTCCAACCCGGTGAAACGAAAAACTACCTGAGATGCATAGACAACGATTTTTCGCCAGTACGTTTCTTGCTATAACTGTCCTACCTCTCACTGCTCGGGTTCAACTAGCACAGGTATATGAATGACAGCATAGTTCTTTCCATATCACACTTACTTGAACATGGGGCCGCCGCAATGTCACACAATGCACTCCGACACACAAGCACTACAAGCAGAATGTGACACAGTTAAGACCTTTCAGTCGCTACATACACCTATTGCTATGACAAGTGGATGAACGCTACAATGACAACAGTATTCCTATTGCCATTAAGCCGTCCATACACCCGTTCTTCAACCTATTGAAATCAACAGGTTGACTTGTGGATTTTAGTCGCCTCTTACGACAGGCATACCTACCGTGGGCATATTCTAAGCCCCCTAACCCACAGGGGGTTCCATGTAAGCGTAGCAGAGAAAAGTTCTGAAATTGTATGAGTACAAGGGCACGTACATTGTTGGTACGTGTGAGGTTTAAGTTTTGAGCCCCCATTCAAGAAGAAATCGTAAGAAACTAAGGGAATCTTAGGTAACGTTGGAAACGCAAGAATTGCTAGGAAATGCATGAAAGTGCTAGGAAACGCTAGAGAAACGTAAGGAAAATCTTTCAAGAATATCTGTATGATCTGCCCTTGTCGTGGCATACGATTGTGCCCTCTTTTCCTCAACGGACGTGTTGTAATCGGCGTCTTGTGCTGGCCAGTGAGAATTGTCTTCTTGTAGCCAAGAAGGCCCCTGCCACCACAACGAATAGTTGACCAAATCTGACGCTAGTAGTCCTCTGCTTCCTAAATCCGCTGGGTTAGATTCCGAGTCCACGTGAAGCCAGTCCTTGTTACCGACCATGTCGAGGATTTTGGTGATTCGATGTGCGACGAAGGTTGACCAAGTACAGGGCGGCTTGCGTATCCATGCGAGTACGATGGTTGAATCCGTCCAGAGGTGAACTTTTGCTGGTCCCAACTTGAGGTTCCTGAAAATTGATTGGGTGATTTCCGCTAACAGCACGGCTCCGCAAAGTTCCAAACGTGGAAGAGAAAGAGTTTTCACTGGGGCTACTCGGGTTTTGGCTAGAAGCAGGTTCGTGCAGACATTATCATCCGTTTTGACGCGCATGTAAATGGCTGCTGCATAAGCCTTCTCGGATGCGTCACAAAATCCATGGATCTCGATGTCGGTTCCTGGTGAAAAGTTGACCCATCTAGGTATCCGGATTTTATCGATTTCATGGTATTGGTCGGTGAAGGTTTTCCATCGTTCCAGCGTACTGGTAGATACTGGTTCGTCCCAAGCGGTCCCTTCCAACCAAATACTCTGCATGAGTATTTTGTGTATTTGAGTCACCTCCCAGTTGAAAAAGGTTGGCCACATCCCTTAATTGTGGTAATCTAAATTGCTTCTAATGAAATCGCAAGAACTCTTAAGAGATCGCAAGTAATCGCAAGAAATTGCAAGTCGAATAGGTCGCAGCTCCCATCAAGGACGGGCCTACAGTTTGAAGAGCTAGAGATCATCAAGATATGTGCTCTAGGTAGAGACAACTCTTTCGGTACAAAGAGGAGCCTCTTGTCATTGGTAAGGAAATGTTGTTGCTGGAAGCGGAGGGATTCCAACACAACATTTATAATGCAGTGATGAATAGCAAGAAAAGTGTGTTGGAGACACATTTCGATTAAAATGCCACTTTGGGGCCACCAAAGTGTATGTGCAAAACAACAGTATGCAAATAAAGTCGCCTGTAAATGATGATGAACCCATACTTGTAGGGCAAATACAATATGGGGTCTGTCAAATCGTCATGGCAATGGTCAACAGCCAAAAAATGTGTTAGATTCCCATTCTAGCACATTTGTATGTACAAAACAACAGTATATTCATACGAAAATGAAGATAATGATGATGAACCTTATTGTAGGGAAATACAATATGGCGTCTGGCAAACCGTCATATGTGTAAATTCTCTACAAATGGGAAGTCGAAACTGCTTTTGCGTTAACGAAAGCTGTATTAACATATAACAAGTCAATGTAAAATCCAAAAAAAAAATAAAAAAGAAAAAATAAAAAAAAAATATACAAATGATCGACAAAGGTGTGAAAAAAAAAAAAAAAAAAAACTAGGTCACTGGGGCAGTAGCACACTAGGCCGGTAGAAACAGTTCACTTTTCCCATTTCGGGATTTTGTCTTGTCGGAATTCTTTAATTTCGGGACTCGGATTGGTTTTGTACCGAGCCCTTATAATGACTGTTTGTGACAGGCATGCTTAACCAACGAACCGATATCATTTCGTTACGATATTTAACGTTAATAAACGAAACAAAGTCATTTCGTTTCGTTTATTAACGTTAAGAACGTCAACTTAACGAAATGATTTTGTTTCGTTTTCTGCCATATCAAAACGAAATCAAATCGTTTATGTTGATTATTAATTTCAAACTATGCTGGCAAAGCTGATTGATGGCGTAGTCATTAAAGGTGAAAGCATTAGCCAAGCTGATTGCAACTTCTCTCATGAATTTTGACAGTGCGAACATTTCTCAGAGTATTTTTGACATTACCACCAACGAATTACACAAACAAATTACATGGAGTTTGTTTGTGTATGTCCGCTCGCTGTTACCACCTTACGGCTTCACCATGGCTATAGCATTGCCAGCACAATTCAAACACAAAGTATCACGTTTTTCTTAACGTTTTTAACTTTAACGAAAGCTTTTCGTTTCGGTTAAAAACGAGATACAATTTATCTTGATAATTTCTTTATCGATAATATTTCGAAGTGTTTCAACGGAAACGGTGGAAATTTTTTGATAAACGATTAGCTTAACGTTAAGGTGCATCCCTGGTTTGTGATGTTTGTTGTTGAGAAACAACAATTCCTGCCCCCCCCCCCCCCCCCCCCCCAACCCGAAAACAGTGGCCAAAAAACGGGTAAAGGAAAACAAAAAAAAAATTTCCTTGTAAAAAAAAATGTTAAATTTTTGTACAAGAAGAGGTTTGTCTTTGTTTTGTTTTCCTTTTTTTTTTTTTTGTTGTGTATGCCTGGTTGGTACTGCATGAGATGCCCATATGAGTGAAAAAGAGAAAAAACACGTCAGTCCCGATTTTGAAGTTTTGCGATTTTCGGTACTGATTTTGTCTATTGAGTGTTCGGTATTCGCCCTTAGTTGGACAGCACTAATGAGGCTGCCGTTGTTAGGTTGCGGGTTGCCATCCAGTTGGTTTCCCGTAACAGGAATTTTCCAGGATACATTAATGTAGGATTGTGGTGGATAAATTACCCTCACCACATTGTTATTTGGAAAAGGATTCTCAAGCTGGTAAAATGTAAGTAGAACAAATTCCTACCGGAATTTTTGATAATTTTTTCTAATGGGTTTTCTATTTTCTTTCCTTTTCAGTGTCAAATGGATCCGCGGCAGTACATATGTGTGAAACTGGAGTCAGCGGAGGGGGATGCGGAACCCATTGAGGTGGTCGCGGACATCCGGTACTTGGAGCGGCGAAGGGGCTCATGGCCATGTTTGGCGCCGGTCGAGGTTCTGCAGCATGCAGTGAGGGAGGCGCTGCGGTGCGCCGACCCCGGGGTGCTCCGTGCTAGGCGGACGCCCATTGTCGTGAGGGTGCGCGGGAGGGCCACGACGTGGTACTCCACATTTTACCGCGGGTGTGAGGGAGTGTTATGGGTGCGGCGGCCGCACCAGGATCCAGTGCCTCATTGGCAGTTTAGTTGCCGGGTGTGCCAGCGGGCACTAAGCTCGTTCGCGTGCTTGATTACCCATTTGAATGGGCATATGGGCTTTTTCCCGTACCGGTGCGGGGATTGTCTAAAGCGGTATACGTCTTCGGCTGCGTTATCCCTGCACCGCAAACGGATGCATTAATCATTCAATTTTAAGATTTGAATTTCGTTTTTTTTTTTTTGTATTTATGAGTTGTTGAAATTTTAAGGTTTTGTTTTATATCCCTGAATGGGATAGTTAAGTTGCGCTATCTGCTGAATAAATTTTAATGGTGCACAAATATGGTCGATCGTTTTCTTTGAAACGTGGTCTCCTGGGTAAAGGAAAAGTGATTATCTGAAACCTGACAGAGGCGTTGTGAAATGGCCCATTTGGTGGTCGCCTTAGGTAACATGGCAACTCTGCCGATTCTCGTTTTCTTGTATGTATCATACATACATACCTACGTTGGTTTAACATTCCAGTGTAGAGAACGAAGCAAAAACAAAAATGAATCGAAAGATTTATTTTACCGTTTTTGCTTCAATTCATGTGGAATTTTACGCATTGCTGGACAAGAAGGTAAGTGGTGAAATATTTTTCAATCATTTTACTGAAATAAATATTTCTTATGTTATTTCAGATTGTTAATACATTTTCTTTTCTTTTTCAGGTGACTGGTGGTGGAGATCCAGAACAGTGGATGGGTAAGTATGCCGGTATCGTTCCGTTTTTTAGTGTTTTGTACATTTTCTAACTTAACTTCTTTACTTTTGCCTTTTCTCGTTTCAGGTATTGGTGATGAAAAGTTGAAAAAATACCACCTATATTGTTCATAGTCATCTAAATAAATGCAAATTGCTGACCCCTACAATAAATATCCTTGAGGTCGAAGACATTTACACAGCCGCCTGAAAAACCCCCATAGACCCCGAGGCCAGCAGCTGGCCAGTGGAGGTCTCGCACACTAGGCGCAGTAATGAGTAGTGGTAATTCTAATTCGAATAATGGCACAGCGGGATTAAATTTAAAGGCAGGTCCAATAAATGTGGGCCGAGATAACGGCTGGCTATCGTACATAGTGCCCAGTATGCAAAGAAAGGTCCCAAATTACATTATGATTTAATAGAAGGATGTAAACGTTCTAAGGATGACTCTGTGCTGTCCAAGTATACGGGATGACTTGGAAAGCTATTGCCGTGACCTTCGTCGCGAAATTGTCAAAAAAAAAAATGCGAATGGTTGCGCACCGCTTTTCATAGCCTGTAAACGTGGTTGCGTGTCTGTAGCAGGATATTTGGTAACCGTTTGTGAGGCTGATATTGAACCGCGTGACCTTTCTGAAGTATCCGGCGATCATACCTTTCATTTTGTCACGCCACTCTGGTGTGCTGTGGTTTTAGGAAAATTGCCTTTGGTCAAATGTTTGATACGCAGGTTTTTTTTTTTTTTTTGTATTGGGCGCGTTTCGTCATCAACTTGATGCTGAGAAAAAAGCAAAACCAACAAGAACAAGTTGTTAAAGATATATTTTACAATGCTGTAATTGCACAAACAATGACGCAAAAACCTACTGGCATTGTTTATGATGAAACTATGTCTCAACATCGTTGCCTCTGGGATGAAAATCATCCAGAGAGACCAGAACGCTTCATTCGTGTGTTGGAACGATGCAAAGAGTTGCAGCTTATTGAACGTTGCAAACGGATTCCATCACGTCGTGCTACGAAAGATGAAGTACTCCTGTTACATAGCAATGAACATTATGAGCTTCTACAACAGACTTCGGGTGTGCACGATGTAGTAGGAATGAAAGGTTTAAAGTTCAAAGTTCGATTCAATTTATATACATCCGTCCACCTTTGAGCTATCTCTACTGGCGACCGGTTCGACGATAGGCTTAATTGAGAATATAATAAATGGCAATGTACAGAATCGTATGGCAATCATACGACCACCAGGTCATCATGCAATGAAGGCTGAATTCAATGGTTACTGTTTCTTCAACAATGTGGCCATAGCAGCACAATACGCTTTAGGCATTTTGAAGTTAAGCAAAATAAAGATTGTCGATTGGGATATACTTTATGGACAGGGTACGCAACGTTTCTTCTACAGTGACCAAAAGGGTTCTCTATTTTTCTATACATCGTTTTGAGCATGGCACATTTTGCCCAATCTAAAGGAATCCGATTTTGATGCTATTGGTTATGGCAATGGCTTGGGTTATAATTTTAATGTGCCCTTAAATAAAACAAAAATGGGCAATGGTGATTACATGGCAATCCTTCAACAATTACTTATACCGGTTGCTGTGGAATATCAACCTGAATTGGTTATTATATCGGCTGGTTATGATGCAGCTTTAGGCTGTCCGGAAGGCGAAATGGAAGTCACACCAGCATTTTATCCGCATATGTTAAGTACATTAATGAAATTTTCGCAATCGCATGTAGCTGTGGTTTTAGAAGGTGGTTACTGTTTGTACTCGCTAGCAGAAGGTGCAGCACTCACACTACGCACCCTTTTGGGCGGGACATGCCCAAGGCTAGTAGAAAACTTGATCCACCCAGTGAAGTTGTACAAGATGCAATACTCAATTGCATTTATGCACATCGTTCTTATTGGCGCTCTTTGCGAATTCAGCCCATATATACCATGGAAGAACTGAATAATGTTAATCCGCAGCCAAAGTTGCATAAAATTAGTCGCCTATTCATTGGCGGTAAGTCACTGCCTGCACGTTTTCCTACAAGAAACACTGCCCCGGTTATAGCACCAGAAATTGTTGCACAGAATGAGAGGCGCTTGAAGTATTTAAAAAAGTGAAACCAAATTGCTTTCTCCCCAAATACGCGTTTGTTATGTATATGATGATTTAATGCTTCAGTATAGTAACTCCTTCGAAGAGGGTCATCCCGAACAGCCCGAGCGCATGAAACGTATTCATGAATTGCATCAAGACCATCAACTCACGGAACGCATGAAACATCTGCCAACACGTACAGCAACTACAGATGACATTTGTTTAGCGCATACGCGTGCGCATCTAAATTTTATTCGACGCATAAGCCATAAGGATGAATTGCAAGTAAATGGGTGAAAAATATAATTCAGTTTATTTTCAGCGAAAAACGTTTGAATGTGCTACAATGGCGGTAGGTTCGGTATTGCAAGTGATTGATAAAGTTTTTGAAGGGTGAGGCCCGAAGCGGTATTTGCATTGTACGCCCGCCTGGTCATCATGCCGAGCCGGATGTACCCCATGGTTTTGACTAAGAACGAATTGACGATTCACATGAACTATCATACGCTGGAACGTATGTACATGGCCATGTCGCTTCTGTAGCAAGGTTTGCGATAGTGCGGGTAATTTGAAAAGCTGAAGGAGTATGCTTGTCGTCATTGTGATCTTAAATTAGCCAAACCCGATACACGAAAGTGTCATGGAATGAGACATACCGGTGAGAAGCTAGCGAATGGTTACTGTAAATATGATATTAACTTGTTCTTTACTTGTAGGTGCTGGTGTGTTGCAATTTTAAAAAAACTCGGCATAGGTGATGTGGTGAATTTCGACTGTATGGATCTCCCCGCCCCGGAACTCTTATGCGTGCGCTAGAATTGCTCAAGGAAACACTTTTGGATACTGCTAAGCTGCAGGTGAGATTCCATGCACTATTATGAGTTGCTCTTATTGGTATTAAGCTCCAGTGTTGTGGCCATAGTGTGCCAAAGAATAAAAAGGGGGGGGGGGGGGGGGGGTTTGTATTGTGTGGCAGATTGGGGATCTGCGTCAGGTTGGTGTTGGCCTCGTTCGGGGGAACGAGAGCAGGGTTATACGGGTTGTTGGCCTCGCTCGGGGTGAACGAGAGTTGGGTTAAGCGGGTTGTTGGCCTCGTTCGGGGTGAACGAGAGCTCGGCATTAAGAAAGATAATGGGCTGAAAGCCTTTAGGTTCGGTGGCAGATCGGTTCGCCCTAATGCTGTAGATTTTTATGATGTCCTCGTTATGGGATAACGAGTGAATGGGAGTGGTTTCTTGTGTCCTCGCTCGGGGTGAGCGGGTGAGTTTGGGTTAATTTTTGAAATTGAATTGAATTTGGAATTTTTTGGTGTCCTCGCTCCGGGGTGAGCGAGTGGACTTCGAGTTTAACTTTTGAAAATTCAAAAATAAGTGTTTTGTGGCAGATGGGGAATCTGCATTAGGCTAGGGTAGATTTTTTGAAAAGAGGGATGGGGAGGAAAGAAGGATTGTTAAGAGGAGCCCATGGTCCTCTCACAATCGATCTCCGTAGGGAGAAGGATCAGTTTGACCAAAGGTCGTCTGACTTGACCCTTCTCGGTTATGAGGTCGACTACACGTACTCGGCCATCTTCGCCGGGGTGTACGTTGACGACTCTACCTAACCTCCATTCGTTGGGAGATAAGTTGTCCTCTTTGAGGACGGCGAGATCTCCCACTTGTATGTTTTCTTTGGGATGCTTCCACTTCACCCGTTTTTGAAGTTCGGATAGATATTCCACCTTCCATCGCTTGCAGAAAGTCTAATGGAGTGCTTTGAGTTTCTGCCACCGATTTATCATCGAGGCAGAGCTTTCACTAGAATCTGGTTCTGGTGGAGCCAGTAGGTGGCTGCCCGTTAGGAAATGTCCTGGGGTTAGTAGTTCCAGATCCGTTGGGTCATTCGACCCTGGACTGAGTGGGCGCGAGTTGAGGCACGCCTCAATCCTGCACAAAAGGGTTTGGAACTCCTCCATGGTGTACTTATGGGGAGACGCGATCTTTTTGAAGTGGCTTTTGAAGCTCTTCACTCCCGCCTCCCACAAGCCGCCCATATGTGGAGCGCCAGCGGGAATAAAATGCCAAGTTAATGCTTGATGGCTATACTTGGAGATTGTTTTGTCTCGGCTTTCTGCCAGGAAGGCTCTGAATTCCGATCGTAGAGATCTGGAATTTTTGGACATCCTCTTCTCGCGATAAAACGCGAAAAGGCTGCGAGGAAGCATGGGGTGGTTAGGTCACTAGCGGCTTCTAGGTGGATGGCCTTAGTGGAGAAGCAGACAAATAGGCATACGTAGCCTTTGGACATTCGACATCCCCTACCGCGGTAGCTTTTGATGTCGAAAGGCCCCGCGAAGTCTACCCCGGTATTGGTGAACGCGCGGGTAAAAGTAGTCCGTTCGCAGGGAAGGATACCCATAAGTTGGGACTGTGCCTGCTTTCGATGAATAATGCAGGTTTTGCAATTGTGTATGATGGCTCTAGTCATGGTCTTGACGTTCGGTATCCAGTATTGGGTTCGGATAAGACGGAGCATGAGCTGGTTCTCGCCATGAAGGGAGTCATGATGAGCCATCATAACTGTAAGGCGAGACAGCTTACACTTGTAAGGCAATATGATCGGGTGCCGCTCGTTGTATGACATGTCCTTTGAAGCCCCTAGACTCCCTCCTGTTCTGATAATGTCATCTTTGTCGATGTATGGGTTGAGTGATAGGATTTCACTCTTCCGATCAATAGGTTCCCTATTCTTTAATTTTAAATATTCGGTACCATAAAATTGTTTCTGGCAGACTCGTATTAATGCTTGAGTCGTTGCCTTAATCTCATCGGCTGAGATTATGCACGACTTTTCTTGGAACACTGCTTTGGTTTTAGGATGCGTTCTTTTATAGAATCTCCTAACATAAGATAAGACTTTCAAAGCTCGTGGCAAATCGCAGGATGCCTAACTTTTCCGCATCTGATTGCGACCCCCCCAATGCAACTCTGCAAATCGATACTCGATACTCGAATTAATTTATAACCACCCACACCATCACCCTCATGCATGTGCATGCATGTGGATGCGCGTGTATGTGTGCTTTTTGTCAGCACTCATGCATATGCATGTCGGGGTTGATGTGTGGGTGCCTTTCCCCTCCAAAACGGAGGATTTTGCGGGTCAACGGTTGTAGCTTGCTATACAACCGGCCTCTTTGATTTCAACAGCCAACCAGCTAACATCCGCCGCCAAGGATCTCTGCCGTTTTTCAACAATACAGTCAATACAGGTAATATTGTCACCAAAATCTTGAACTTATATTCAATAAAACATTATTATTATAACGAGAAATTCTCGCCTATTTGTCTATTCTATTCCTCACGCCACATTCCCACTGAGATCGACCCCGGTGCGCCCACCTCTCCAGGATTAGACGCACACCGGCCGAACATTTGGTCCTTCTCCCCGAAAAAGGAACCACAGCGATATAAATTACAGTCCACAACATAAGATCATAGCTGACCGCACTAATTTCAAATTCCTCACAAAAAATTCATCCGAAAAAGAAGTTTGCCCACCAACGAAAAGTCTATGATATCATACCAGCGTGAAAAAAAACACTGAGAGATTAAGCCATCTTGCCACATCAGCACCATCGCAAGCTACTTGCCACACCGGAATACAAGTCACCAAAAAATACCTGAGTAAGTGCAATATTTCTTGCCACATTTTTTTTTGGTTAAAACAACAAATAAAAAGTGCGAAAAATCAATTTAAAGTGCGTAGTGATTTCTAATTAACCGCGAAAAGTGTAAAAAATTTAGTGCCGAAAAGGAAAATAAGTGCAAACTCGTTGCATAAACGTCGTTTAACATTCCTTGTGACTATCTGGTCTGTCCCCCCACCAGCGGTAAGGCTCTCCGGACACAGCACAAGGAAGAGGTGCACATAACCTCACATTCACATTAAAATCTCACGCCATACGGCTGTGGCAATTTTCATTTTCTTTTCAAGCACTTTAATTTTCACTTATTCAATCGGCACAGTTTTTACAACAGTTTTCACTGAGTTTTTACACTTTTCTTCGAGTTGTTATATCAGCGCGCGCACTTATTTATAACAAATTTTAACTTGGAAGTGGCGAGTGGCCCCCTTTATTTACACAAAACACATTGATGTTGCTTCCCCCTGCTCCCTGTTTTACGGCACAAATAAGCTGCAAAGTCAGTGAAAAAATAAACAAATTGAAAGCGTTAAATAAAGAGTTTTTCTATATTTTAATCATTGTTGGTTGGGTGATTCGCACAGGTTTTTTCAGTTTTACAACCCCTTTTTAATTTGATCACAAATTTTAATCCATGAACATGGAATCATATATTAGATTGGCCGATCGAATAATCGAATTCGAGGCCGATTTTAATGACATCAATGCGGCTCTGCACACTGTGCACACTCTTGCAATACAGCAAAAAGAGTTGCAAGCTAAGTGGGAAAAAGCCGAGACCGCCCTCGAGGAATTGCTTGACTCTGACACGCTCGATGCTAAGAAAATTGCAGCGGTCAAGATCAAGCATAAAGCGGCATATGCCGTATTCCTGAGATACATGTCGAACATGGCTGAAATTCAAACTAAATTGAAGGAGGAAAAAGATAGGGCAGTCAAACCTGAGGGAGAACGTGCGCGCGAACATAGTATCCGCCTGCCAGCTTGTGATACTGAGGTGTTCAAGGGCGACTACCTATCTTGGCCAACGTTTCGTGACCTGTTCACGGCCATATACAAAAACAACAGTCGCCTAAGCCCGGTAGAAAAGTTGTTCCACCTCAATCAGAAAACTCAAGGTGAGGCAAAGGACATCGTCAAGAAATGTCCCTTGACAAATGAAGGCTTCGAAACAGCCTGGAAAAACCTATGTGAGAGATACGAGAATAAGCGGATTCTCGTAAACTCACAACTACAAATTTTGTTTAATCTAAAAAAGATAGATAGCGAGTGCGGCAGCTCTATCAAAACGTTACAGCGCGACATAAATAATTGCTTGGCATCGCTAAAAACACATCAGATCGATGTTTAAAATTGGGATGCGATTATTACCTATTTATGTTCGACAAAATTACCTGAAAATACGTTGGCTCTATGGGAGCAGAGCATTGACCACAAGACGGACATATCCAAGTGGGAGGATATGGACAAATTCTTGTCAAATCGTTTCCAGACACTTGAAACCGTGTCTGGTTTTACAGGGAATGCCACTTCTAAAGTGCAAAAATCAAACACGTCGCGCCAGTCGACGGAAAACCCTACAAAAAGACTTGGTGCTTTTCAAACCAAAGTAACCAAGCAAACAACAAAATCAATGTGTAAAATGTGCAAATCTACGGAGCACAGATTACGCAACTGTTCACGTTTTTGCGATTTAAGCCCAGTAGAAAGGATTAAATTCGTCAAATCCACAAATGGCTGCCTGAATTGTTTATCCCCAGGACACACAGTGACGAGGTGCACCAGTTCATACAACTGTTCCAAATGCCACTCTCGTCACCACACGCTCCTGCATGCGGACACACTTCAGCAACCGGCGGTACGAAATCCCTTCAAAGATGCGGATAATGCCCCATCAACTTCGGCACAGGCAAGGAAAAGACAGGAATCGGGACAACCACCTTCCTCTGCGAATCAGAATGTCAAATCCTGCCATGCCAATTCCAGCACAGGCGTGCTATTAGGAACTGCTCGCGTACACATTCACCATAATGGTACCGACTTCTCCGCGCGAGCATTAATTGATTCTGGGTCTGAATGTTCCTTTATAACTGAAAGACTGAAACGCAGAATCAATTTGCCAGCGAGGAAAATGCATGCCCATGTTTCAGGCATCACAAATGCGGTGTCAGCTCAGGTGAAAGAAGCATCCAACATCGAACTACGTTCACCAGTGGATCCCTGCTTCAGCCTGACTACACCCGTACTAGTTCTAACGAAACTCACTGGGAATCTTCCATCCTGCCATATCAACGCAATGACTATGCAGGCATTCCCAGACTTGGTTTTGGCAGACAAGAGGTTCTACGTCAACGAAGACGTAGACCTCATACTTGGCGGAGACATATATCCCCAAATTATAATGGACGGTATAAAAAAGAATGTGCTAAACACACTCTTAGCCCAAGAGACAGTGTTCGGTTGGATACTGACCGGTCGTATCGAATCACCAAATCCAACGAAGAGCATTATGTCTTTCTACAACGAGGTTGCGTTAGACAACCAACTCAAAGCTTTCTGGGAGGTAGAAAATGGACCCAAAAATAAAATATTAAATGAGGATGAAAGGTACTGCGAACAACTATTTAAAGAAACAACGCAGCGAAGTGAGAATGGAAGGTACACCGTGTCACTACCATTCCGCCAGGATTACCCTAACAATATTAACTTAGGACCATCCCTGAAGCGTGCATGCTCTCAATTCTTCCGGAATGAGGGGCGGCTAATAAAAAACCCAGATTTAGGAAAAGAATATGTTCGAGTGTTGTCAGAATATGAAACGCTCGGACATATGAGAAAAATTGAAAAGAATATTCCATCCGACGATTCGGATAATTATTTCCTGCCCCACCACGCCGTTATTAAAGCAGAAAGTACCACTACAAAGGTACGCGTAGTATTTAATGCCTCGAGCTCTACGGCCAACGGTAATAGCCTAAACGATATTCTCCTCCCAGGCCCAGTTCTACAAGCTGATCTACCCATCCTTATCTTACGTTGGAGACTATACCGTTTCGTCTTCAATAGCGACATCGAAAAGATGTATCGACAAATTTGGGTGAACGATAAGCACACCAAATTTCAACGTATTGTGCATCGCAAGTCCCCGAATGACCCTATTAGTCTTTATGAATTAAAGACGGTTACCTTCGGGGTGAATTGCGCTCCATATCTCGCGATAAGAACGCTCCTACAACTGGCAGACGACGTGTCAGACTCACACCCTACAGCGGCTAACATACTACGAGAATACATGTATGTAGATGACGTGTTAGCGGGTGGACATACGATCACATCGACTATTAAAGCCAGAGATGAAATTCGTCAAGTCCTACACTCAGCGGGCTTTCCACTTCGCAAATGGACATCCAATTCAGAGGTCATTCTAAGGGACATCCCCAAAGCAGACCTACTCAATCAAAACTTCCTGGCATTCGAAGATACCAGTTCAGTTAAAGCGTTAGGCATTCGATGGAATGCCCTATCCGATTTATTTTATGCAGCAGTCTTTTACATGCGTGTCAAAACGGATGATAATGTCTGCACAAACCTACTTCTAGCCAAAACCCGAGTAGCCCCAGTGAAAACTCTTTCTCTTCCACGATTGGAGCTTTGCGGAGCCGTGCTGTTAGCGGAAATCACCGAATCAATTCTCAGGAATCTCAAGTTGGGACCAGTGAAAGTGCACCTGTGGACGGATTCAACGATCGTCCTCGCATGGATAAGGAAACCGCCCTGTTCCTGGTCAACCTTCGTCGCACATCGGATCACCAAGATCATCGACATGGTCGGACATAGGGACTGGCTGCACGTGAACTCAGAGTCCAACCCAGCAGATTTAGGCAGCAGAGGATTACCTGCGTCTGAATTGGTCAACAATTCGTTGTGGTGGCAGGGACCTTCTTGGCTGCAATAAGACACTTCCCAATGGGCAGCACAAGAAAGTGACTACATCACCTCCGTAGAGGAAAAGAGGGCAAAGACCTGCGCAACAACAACCGTCAATCCTACCGATATTCTTCAACGCTTTTCCGACCTACCTAGGGCTCTACGGGTCTTATCATACGTTATGAGGTTCTACCGAGGAACCCACCCCGAAACAAAAAATTCATTCCAGGTCATGTCGCACTTAATCTCCCCTGATGAAATTAAGGCCACTACACGACTTTTAATTAAGATCTATCAGAAACAACATTATAGTTCCGAATATAATTATCTAAAGGCCGGAAAACCAATAGGAGGGAAAAGTGCAATACTTTCACTTAATCCCTACTTAGACCAAGATGGCATCATTCGGGTAGGAGGGCGACTCGGGGCGTCAAAGGACTTAACCTTTAATGAACGCCACCCAATCCTCCTCCCATACAACTGCAGGTTATCCCGTCTTACAGTCCTAATGTTTCATCAACAAAGTCTGCATGGGGAAAATCAACTCATGTTGCGTCTGATACGCACCCAATACTGGATACCTAACATCAAAACCATGATTAGGGCAACCATTCATCATTGCAAAACCTGCACTATTCACCGAAAACAGGCGCAGTCCCAACTCATGGGTACCCTTCCCTGCGAACGGACTACTTTTACCCGCGCGTTCACCAATACCGGGGTAGACTTTGCGGGGCCTTTCGACATCAAAAGCTACCGCGGTAGGGGATGTCGACTGTCAAAAGGCTACGTATGCCTTTTTGTCTGTTTCTCCACTAAGGCCATCCACTTAGAAGCCACTAGTGACCTTAGTACTCCATGCTTTCTCGCAGCCTTTGCGCGTTTTATCGCGAGAAGAGGATGTCCGAAAAACATCTACTCCGACAATGGTACAAACTTTGTCGGAGCGTCAAGATCTTTACGATCTGAGTTTAAAGCCTTCCTGGCAGAAAGCCGAGACAAAACAGTCTCAAAGTACAATCATCAAGCATTAAGCTGGCATTTTATTCCCGCCGCTGCTCCACATATGGGCGGCTTGTGGGAGGCGGGAGTGAAGAGCTTCAAAAGCCACTTCAAAAAGATCGCGTCTCCCCATAAGTACACCATGGAGGAGTTCCAGACCCTTTTGTGCAGGATTGAGGCGTGCCTCAACTCGCGCCCACTTAGTCCAGGGTCGAATGACCCAACGGATCTAGAACCACTAACCCCAGGACATTTCCTAACGGGCAGCCACCTACTGGCTCCGCCAGAACCAGAGGCTAGTGAAAGCTCTGCCTCGATGATAAATCGGTGGCAGAAACTCAAAGCCCTCCATCATACTTTCTGCAAGCGATGGAAGGCGGAATATCTATCCGAACTTCAAAAACGAGTGAAGTGGAAGCATCCCAAAGAAAACATACAAGTGGGAGATCTCGCCGTCCTCAAAGAGGACAACTTATCTCCCAACGAATGGAGGTTAGGCCGAGTCGTCAATGTACACCCCGGCGAAGATAACCGAGTACGTGTCGTCGACCTCATGACCGAGAAGGGTCAAGTCAGACGACCTTTGGTCAAACTGATCCTTCTCCCTACGGAGATCGATTGTGAGAGGACCACGGGCTCCTCTTAACAATCCCTCCTTTCCTCCCCATCCCTCTTTTCAAAAAATCTACCCTAACCTAACGCAGATCCTCTATCTGCCACAGAACCTAGATGGACTCAGCCCCTTCTACCCTTAAGCTTCCAAAGCAAACCCAAATTCACTCGTTCTCCCATAACGAGGACACCAGAAACCATCCCATTCACTCGTTATCCCATAACGAGGACATCATAAAAGCCTAACGCAGAAGGGCAAACCGATCTGCCACAAAACACTTATTTTTGAAGAAATTACAAAATCACACCCAAAGTCACTCGCTCCCCCGAGCGAGTATACCAGAACCCATTTGCCACCGAGAATCTTTGCACTCGTTGGCGCGCAACGAGGCCTGTCGCACGCCTAAAGCAGATGAGAAAAAACCCATCTGCCCCAGATATTAGCGGTGTTAAATTTTTGTATTTTGAGAAATCTGAATTATGTCAATATGAATATTCTAAATTAACGGGTTATCTGGAATACTTAACGGAGAAGAGCTTTCCGAAATGCCAGAAGAAAAAGGTGAATACTTCCTGTGTAATAGGACCGTACACAAGCTTAACACCTCTGTCAAAGTAAAAGTAGGAATATAAAGTTCTACCCAATAAGCCATTTTCTTTGTTTTTTGTTTTTTTTTGTCAATTCACTGCGGCTGCTGAATAAATATTTCTAGATTATATCAAACTCAATCTTCCATAAAAGGTACAAATTCCTAATTATCCTGTATTGAATGCCTCATCTAGTGAAAATCCAGCCGGTTTGCTTGGTGATTCGAATTCTATTGTCAATGTAACAAATGACAAGCAAACGTGCATCATTTTCAATAGTTTATGAAAACTAGCAAACCACAAAGTGGTTCAATGTTTGATTTTCGCTGCAGTTGCTGCAAAAGTTAATATGGTTTTTTCGAAAATAGGCCAATATTTGGGTAGGTGCAACATATGGGGGTGGTTGCGCATGCATTTTAACTATTCTTTGCAAAAACGAAGTATTTTTTGGGGGGCTGCTGACAGATGTTCGCGTAATGAAGAAAAATGTCCTGTGCGAAAAGAGAAACTTAATTGTTTCATCGAACGGAATTGTGATTCGATTAGGCTTCTGTGTGAAAACGGTATAAGATTGTCCGGTAATTTTTCTGTACATCTGTCTTCGATTATTTGCTCATTTCTTTGGGTTTTGCTTTCAACATCATGATATTTTAAAGGACTTAGTGACTGTAGCTGGCCTTGTAATCCACGCAACGCACGTAGTTCGGAGAAAAGAATAGGTTTCACGATTGGCTTCGCGAACCAACCCAGTCAAAGTGAGTGTGCCAAGAGTAAGGAGCCGTGAAATATCTTGGTTTCGAATAATATGCGAGGCAGGAATCTGTAATTAACGGCCCATTTTTTTGTTCGAAAACACGTCCCCAGTTCACACTTCCCCTTTTAGTATTCTCAAGGGCATACGAGTAAGAATGGGGCACCCAACCGTAACTGGAAACAACCACAAATCACTACCGGTATCGGAGTCTGCGCATCACCCAAATTCATGCTAGGCAAAAGCATGAACTACCGATGACCCCCCAAAACGATCCAAGAACAAAGTGAGAGCGGCATATAAGAATAGTATAGAAGCGGGAGCAATAAATAGTCGGACAAAATATATATGTCGAGTGTATACGATACGATGTAAAGGCACTTATAACCAAAACATATGATGGAACTTTCCGACTTTTACTATACAAACGCAGTACGAGCCACATTGGTAATAAATATAAACGCACGGATATTGAGCTAAACGTATGCTTTGTCCATGTGAGGAATATTAGCGTTCACGCCGAACAATTTATCGGCGGGGGGATATCTGTACAGGCATGGGTTAATTTTTCTAAATACTAAAAATGTACTCACATACTATATTCACTGCGTAATGAAGAGTATTTTCCGAAACAGGAAGGTACTGCGCAAATAAACGTTTAGGAATCCCTCGCATTCCTGCCAATCAGCAATCCAGTATATTTCGGTGTAAGGTACTCGCCATATCCCAAAATATTTAGTAATAGTTCTGCGTGAAAAATAAGTAATATGAAGACAGGTAATGGCAAGATATTTACCAAAGGAAAGATATTTTACCTAATTGAAATTCAAGTAAGTTTTGATTAACCGCTCGAGTGTTGGCCGACCTTTTTCCCTTTCTTTACACATATGCGTTACTGCCCACTGGATGGGTCTTGAGTTTTTGATTGCGACATGTAGGTCAGTTATGCATCTGTTTCATTGCGTCCAAGTCGAGATTATAGACTGACCCACCACACTTAAAGAAAAAATCTGTAAATTAATACTCCACCTATAGACATCGATAGTTAATACCAAGGGCGTACTATAGAAGATTCTGCTGTATAACATATTGCGCTGCCCACCCACCTAACCGATGTATTGGCGCCATTTCCATGTCTAATCAATAGCGTTGTCTGTTGAATTAACATGCCACCTGGTACACACAAAGGTCTGTGCATCTTTAACCAAAACCCCACCAAATATATACATTTTTTGTTCCATATCATTGTGGCGCTATGTAAAGAGCGTGCCAATGGTGCATGTTCGCTTGTGCGCGGTTTACCACGTCATAAAATCAATACCCAAAAGCCATAGACCACATAAACGACAACCACTCATACCGCCGGATATTAATAAGTTCAATCTACTGGTAGTTTTACGTGTAAAGGTTACACCGGTACGTGCTCTACCCGGCGGTGGACTCTCTCCATACGTTTCAGGTATAATCCACTTTGCGTTACGTGATTGGACACCACGCGTCTCTAGTACATTTGACTTTGCAATTGGTACAGGAAACAGTTGAAAATGATCCATGATATTCTGACATTTTTTATTGCCAGCTACCTGTCCAAGTGTGTCAATATTGTGTATAATTACGCAGAAAATTCTGTTTTGTTCTCAAGCAACTTTATAAAACGATGACCTGGAGATGGCTTAAATTGTCCAGGAGATAGATTACGCGCAAATAAAAAAAAAAAAAAAAGAGAATGGTCTTGGCTCGCGTGGAAAGTAATTGATATCGAACATAGCTTGAGGATCAGGTAAACTAGGAAAATCTTTTACTAACCGACTATAAATACCATCGATTGAACGAAAATCTGGTACACCCACGACACCGAAACACCAGCACCAGTCAACACAATCTTTCTTTTTTTGATTGTTTTTTTTATCATCAAATTTGATGTTACCGACATGGATGTATAATGCCCTTCCATCCAGTCATCGACCATGCTTAGAGGGGGATAGTTTGATATAATCAAACGAAGTAAGGGATGAAATAACCCAGCATAATCGTTTTGATATTGTTCTGTTTTTTGCAACAAGTATTTCATTGGAAGTTCAGCCAAGAAGCTATTTGAACATTCCTTCACTTTTCTTAAAGCCATGTTTTGATTATGGGTATTAGAGAGACGAGTATCTTCATAAAGTACCAAATAATATAAAATAAGCAATTGTGCTGTTAAAGGACAACTAATTTTTATTCTCATTGTTTCATCTATTTCTGTAGTAGATGCTCCAGAGGCAAGTATTTGTGATGCGCCAAAACGCTACTACCATCAAATGTAACTTCTTTCGATGACTCAAAAATGTATAATATGTCATTTTCGGAAGATGGTTTATGCATGTGGTCAACATTAATTTTTCCCAAAAGATTTGGTACTATTAATGTGTTAACGTATACATCAATTAATGCTGGCATTACAGGATGCATCGGTCGAATAGCATTACAAATTTGTTTGTGAATCCATGATTTAATGGGAACTTTGTGCTTCAAAAATGCGCGAGATTTCAATAACTGGTGTATACAATGCACCGAAAGATATCCAGAAATATTAGCATTTAAGTTTGGCGTAACCGGAACACGAACTGCGTGAGACGCAACCACCTGCTCGGTAAATAAATCTTGGGTAAAAACTTGTTTTATGCGATTGGTACTATTCGGGCGTATTGGAATTTTCATAGCCAATGTTGAACAGACCAACTCGCTTATAGCTGTAATTTGATTGCCATGAAAGTGTATTGCGAGTAAAAGTAGCATTTCGCCTAGCGATGCCGATGTATCTGATTTTTTACCAAAAAATTTGTCTTCTTTTATAATCCATTGTAACCATTCAACTGATTTGTTTTCGAAAGCTGTTGTAGATACAAGAGATGGACAAGCAATTAGCATACAAAGTGCCAACGAAACAAACCGAACTCCTGATTGTGTAGGCTGTGGTCGGCTAGTTACCAGTTGTGATAAAATGTTAACTTCGTCATCGTTAAACTTGAGCCCAGCTATTCCCCGAAGAGCACAAGACAAACGCATTAACACCACACCTTGCACAGTATAATCTTCATCACTGCTTGGATTGAGAGACTTTTGTACATTTTTTTTGTAATTGTTGTGGGAGTTCGACTCGTACTAAATTCAAAGCATCGCTTTTCCTTTTTGGCTTGAACGTATATAAATAGCAAACCATGTGCGAACATTTTGATCATTGCCCAACAGCATACCCGTCAAGAATGCAATCAAGTCTTCAGGAAATTTAAGACAAAGTTTTAACATAGATGACGGAATTTATTTAGAGGAAGTTGTTGATATCTTGTGCATTCTCAAATGTGCTAATGTAACATATTTTTTGACGACGTGCCAATATGCGCCACAACAGCATATCGTTTACACCGGGCGCTAGTGGTTGGGTATGGGAAGGCAACATTTGTGATAACAAATCACGCGGATAAGCGCCAGCATGTATGTGTTTTTGTACCCAATTGATTGGGCGGGTACTAATCGGTATCCACTCATGGGGTATTTTGGTCTATCATTGTAGGATCATTAGATTCATTAGCTAACTCCCCGTAGACAAAATGCATGCTGAAGAAATGTGCACTTGTATATTGGACAGTGATCAGTAGGAAATTGTGTGTGGCATGGCGAATTCATACCATTTTTTGATTTACCACCCTCTCGAAATCGAGTCCTTCACTCAGGTGGTGCCAGCAAACCACCCAAGGTGTGGCAGGGTACCTGAAAATATAAAATAAATAACAATGAAAAGAAATTAGAAAATTTGTAAAATTATTAAAATGGAACGATACATCAAACCCATCAGCTCTCCTGATCTCCATCACCAGTCACCTGAGAAAGAAAAGAAGATGCATTAATAACCTGAAATAACAGAAACATATTTATTGGAATAAAATTAATTCAAAAAGTTACCATGTACTTACCTAGTCCAGTAGCCATGCATCTTACTCCAAGCGCCGTAGTCAAAGAATTGAAAGAACGAAAAAAATCATTAGATTTTTTTTACCGTTTCTTTCAATTCATCGGAATTTTACATTCTATACACGGGTGTGTATGAATGTTCATTTGTTTTGTCTTTTGCCGTTGGCATATTTGTAACCAACGTATGTACATATGTATGTATGTATGCATACTTGGTTCGGCATATCCTATTAGTGCTGCGTCAAATGACGCACACTGATATCGAAAACCCGCAAAAGGAACAAAATCGGGATCGGCTTTTTTGACCCGGGCAGTCCCAAAACATACTTACGCACAAAAAATAAAGGCAAACACCTCCTTAAAAATTTAATTGCTCTCATTTACAAACAGAAAAAAAAACAACCAAAAAAAAAAATTTTTTTTGATTTTTTTTTTTTTTTGCCGTCGGTACTGCCTGTTTTGTGGCGGGGGGCAGGACTTGTTGTTTCTCAACAACAAACATCACAAACAGTCATTATAAGGGCTCGGTACAAAAACAATCCGGGCCCCGAAATGAAAGAATCCCGACACGACAAAATCCCGAAATGGGAAAAAGTCAACTGTTTCTACCGGCCTAGTGTGCTACTGCCCCAGTGACCTAGTTTTTTTCAAGGGCAAGCAAATACATATATGTATATATATACTCGCACACCACAAATTCACCATACCAGCTGTCAGCTAACCAAGAAATACACGACAGAGTTGCATGGTACGTTTAGCATAATGGTACGTGCAGATAGAACGCGTCATGAAGAACGCATCGCCAATCTGCATGTAAGCACCGGCAGTTGGTACATTTTCCAATTTAATTACGATGTTCGCTCTTCGTCATTGTTAATAAAACACCACGCGTATCACGAAACCAAGTAATTTTGCGCGGGTGGCTTGGAATCACGTCCGCTCCAACCTCCCACACACCGCAATTTTGCTGGTTTTGTTGAAATACATAAGCTGCTCGAAATCACAGCACTAACTACTTTGCAAAAACGCTCTCGTCACTCCACGTCAGTTGACTAGTCATTTTACGGTGATAGGTTATATTCGTAGTCACATTTGCATGGGCGTGGGTAGGTTTTGTAGGGTAATAATATAATACACAACTGACGAAATACATGCGCTGCAGCGAAAACGCGCATCACCCAACCAACCTCACGGCCACTCGCCCTGGCACATCCATAAAATGCCACAGTCGCCCTGAGAGCGAGACGGCCACGTTATACGCTGGAACGGAGACCTCGGCCTCTTCGTCCAGCCCAGAAAAACCTCAAAACCCTCGAGTCTGGAACGGAGACCTCTGCCTCTTCGTCCAACCAACAAAAAAAAAAAAACCGCAAATCTGGAATGGAGACCTCGGCCTCTTCATCCGGACCGAAAAAGAAAAAAAAACCAAAGAATAACAAACAATGGTGCCACTCTGGAACGGAGACCTCGGCCTCTTCGTCCAGCCTTACTGGCCATCGACAATTCACATATTACATTCTGAATTTCTATATTTAAGAATTATGTATAATTCAATGGCAAGAAATATTCACTTCACTGTTCATAACCGCTAATTCTTTCATCTTAGCTCAGGTGGCATGCTAAGCAAGTCGAAAGGGATTCCCGGCCATGTTGCGTCGCAGACGAACTCTTCACTTAGATTAAGTTTAGTGTGTAAGTCTTATAATAATTTTTCTCGTTCCAGCGGAGGTCATTGGCGGAAAACGATGTTGCGTATCGCAAGGGGGGCCGGCATGTTTAGGCAGGATGCCTAACTTTTCCGCATCTGATTGCGACCCCCCCAATGCAACTCTGCAAATCGATACTCGATACTCGAATTAATTTATAACCACCCACACCATCACCCTCATGCATGTGCATGCATGTGCATGCGCGTGTATGTGTGCTTTTTGTCAGCACTCATGCATATGCATGTCGGGGTTGATGTGTGGGTGCCTTTCCCCTCCAAAACGGAGGATTTTGCGGGTCAACGGTTGTAGCTTGCTATACAACCGGCCTCTTTAATTTCAACAGCCAACCAGCTAACATCCGCCGCCAAGGATCTCTGCCGTTTTTCAACAATACAGTCAATACAGGTAATATTGTCACCAAAATCTTGAACTTATATTCAATAAAACATTATTATTATAACGAGAAATTCTCGCCTATTTGTCTATTCTATTCCTCACGCCACATTCCCACTGAGATCGACCCCGGTGCGCCCACCTCTCCAGGATTAGACGCACACCGGCCGTTTAAGTTTTGAGCCCCCATTCAAGAAGAAATCGTAAGAAACTAAGGGAATCTTAGGTAACGTAAGGAAAATCTTTCAAGAATATCTGTATGATCTGCCCTTGTCGTGGCATACGATTGTGCCCTCTTTTCCTCAACGGACGTGTTGTAATCGGCGTCTTGTGCTGGCCAGTGAGAATTGTCTTCTTGTAGCCAAGAAGGCCCCTGCCACCACAACGAATAGTTGACCAAATCTGACGCTAGTAGTCCTCTGCTTCCTAAATCCGCTGGGTTAGATTCCGAGTCCACGTGAAGCCAGTCCTTGTTACCGACCATGTCGAGGATTTTGGTGATTCGATGTGCGACGAAGGTTGACCAAGTACAGGGCGGCTTGCGTATCCATGCGAGTACGATGGTTGAATCCGTCCAGAGGTGAACTTTTGCTGGTCCCAACTTGAGGTTCCTGAAAATTGATTGGGTGATTTCCGCTAACAGCACGGCTCCGCAAAGTTCCAAACGTGGAAGAGAAAGAGTTTTCACTGGGGCTACTCGGGTTTTGGCTAGAAGCAGGTTCGTGCAGACATTATCATCCGTTTTGACGCGCATGTAAATGGCTGCTGCATAAGCCTTCTCGGATGCGTCACAAAATCCATGGATCTCGATGTCGGTTCCTGGTGAAAAGTTGACCCATCTAGGTATCCGGATTTTATCGATTTCATGGTATTGGTCGGTGAAGGTTTTCCATCGTTCCAGCGTACTGGTAGATACTGGTTCGTCCCAAGCGGTGCCTTCCAACCAAATACTCTGCATGAGTATTTTTGCCACAATGACCATTGGTGCCAGCCATCCCAAGGGATCGAAAAGTTTGGCGATTGCTGATAGTATCGCCCTCTTCGTAATGTTTTCCGGGTTGTCCAGCGTCCCTGCTTGAAAATAAAATAAGTCGGAGAGGGCATTCCATCGAATACCTAATGCTTTCACTGAACTGGTATCTTCGAATGCCAGGAAGTTTTCATTGAGCAGGTCTGCTTTGGGGATGTCCCTTAGAATGTCCTCTGAGTTGGAGGTCCATTTGCGAAGTGGAAAGCCCGCTGATTGTAGGACTTGACGAATTTCATCTCTGGCTTTAATAGTCGATGTGATCGTATGTCCACCCGCTAACACATCATCTACATACATGTATTCTCGCAGTATGCTAGCCGCTGTAGGGTGCGAGTTTGAGACGTCGTCTGCTAGTTGTAGGAGCGTTCTTATCGCGAGATATGGCGCGCAATTCACTCCGAAGGTAACCGTCTTTAATTCGTAAAGACTGATAGGGTCATTCGGGGAAGTGCGATGGACAATACGTTGAAATTTGGTGTGATTTTCGTTCACCCAAATTTGTCGATACATCTTTTCGATGTCGCTATTGAATACGAAGCGGTATAGTCTCCATCGTAAGATAAGTATGGGTAGATCGGCTTGTAGAACTGGGCCTGGGAGGAGAATATCGTTTAAGCTATTGCCGTTGGCCGTAGGGCTCGAGGCGTTAAATACTACGCGTACCTTGGTGGTTGTACTTTCTGCTTTTACAACGGCGTGGTGGGGCAGGAAATAATTATCCGAATCGCCGGATGGAATATTCTTTTCAATTTTTCTCATATGTCCGAGCGTTTCATATTCTGACAACACTCGAACATATTCTTTTCCTAAATCTGGGTTTTTTATTAGCCGCCCCTCATTCCGGAAGAATTGAGAGCATGCACGCTTCAGGGATGGTCCTAAGTTAATATTGTTAGGGTAATCCTGCCGGAATGGTAGTGACACGGTGTACCTTCCATTCTCACTTCGCTGCGTTGTTTCTTTAAATAGTTGTTCACAGTACCTTTCATCCTCATTCAATATTTTATTTTTGGGTACATTTTCTACCTCCCAGAAAGCTTTGAGTTGATTGTCTAACGCAACCTCGTTGTAAAAAGACATAATGCTCTTCGTTGGATTCGGTGATTCGATACGACCGGTTAGTATCCAACCGAACACTGTCTCTTGGGCTAAGAGTGTGTTTAGCACATTCTTCTTTATACCGCTCATTATAATGTGGGGATATATGTCTCCGCCCAGTATGAGGTCTACGTCTTCGTTGACGTAGAACCTCTTGTCTGCCAAAATCAAGTCTGGGAATGCCTGCATAGTCATTGCGTTGATATGGCAGGATGGAAGATTCCCAGTGAGTTTCGTTAGAACTAGTACGGGTGTAGTCAGGCTGAAGCAGGGATCCACTGGTGAACGTAGTTCGATGTTGGATGCTTCTTTCACCTGCGCTGACACCGCATTTGTGATGCCTGAAACATGGGCATGCATTTTCCTCGCTGGCAAATTGATTCTGCGTTTCAGTCTTTCAGTTATAAAGGAACATTCAGACCCAGAATCAATTAATGCCCACGCGGAGAAGTCGGTACCATTATGGTGAATGTGTACGCGAGCAGTTCCTAATAGCACGCCTGTGCTGGAATTGGCATGGCAGGATTTGACATTCTGATTCGCCGAGGAAGGTGGTTGTCCCGATTCCTGCCTTTTCCTTGCCTGTGCCGAAGTTGATGGGGCATTATCCGCATCTTTGAAGGGATTTCGTACCGCCGGTTGCTGAAGTGTGTCCGCATGCAGGAGCGTGTGGTGACGAGAGTGGCATTTGGAACAGTTGTACGAACTGGTGCACCTCGTCACTGTGTGTCCTGGGGATAAACAATTCAGGCAGCCGTTTGTGGATTTGACGAATTTAATCCTTTCTACCGGATTTAAATCGCAAAAACGTGAACAGTTGCGTAATCTGTGCTCCGTAGATTTGCACATTTTACATATTGATTTTGTTGTTTGCTTGGTTACTTTGGTTTGAAAAGCACCAAGTCTTTTTGTAGGGTTTTCCGTCGACTGGCGCGACGTGTTTGATTTTTGCACTTTAGAAGTGGCATTCCCTGTAAAACCAGACACGGTTTCAAGTGTCTGGAAACGATTTGACAAGAATTTGTCCATATCCTCCCACTTGGATATGTCCGTCTTGTGGCCAATGCTCTGCTCCCATAGAGCCAACGTATTTTCAGGTAATTTTGTCGAACATAAGTAGGTAATAATCGCATCCCAATTTGAAACATCGATCTGATGTGTTTTTAAAGATGCCAAGCAATTATTTATGTCGCGCTGTAAGGTTTTGATAGAGCTGCCGCACTCGCTATCTATCTTTTTTAGATTAAACAAAATTTGTAGTTGTGAGTTCACGAGAATCCGTTTATTCTCGTATCTCTCACATAGGTTTTTCCAGGCTGTTTCGAAGCCTTCATTTGTCAAGGGACATTTCTTGACGATGTCCTTTGCCTCACCTTGAGTTTTCTGATTAAGGTGGAACAACTTTTCTACCGGGCTTAGGCGACTGTTGTTTTTGTATATTGCTGTGAACAGGTCACGAAACGTTGGCCAAGATAGGTAGTCGCCCTTGAACACCTCAGTATCACAAGCTGGCAGGCGGATACTATGTTCGCGCGCACGTTCTCCCTCAGGTTTGACTGCCCTATCTTTTTCCTCCTTCAATTTGGCTTGAAGTTCAGCCATGTTTGACATGCATCTTAGGAATACGGCATATGCCGCTTTATGCTTGATCTTGACCGCTGCAATTTTCTTTGCGTCGAGCGTGTCAGAGCCAAGCAACTCCTCTAGGGCGTTCTCTGCTTTGTCCCACTTAGCTTGCAACTCTTTTTGCTGTATTGCAAGAGTGTGTATAGTGTGCAGAGCCGCATTGATATCATTAAAATCGGCCTCGAATTCGATTATTCGATCGGCCAATCTAATGTAGGATTCCATGTTCATGGTTGAAAAGTGGAGAGCGAATTAACCAAGGGATATAAACTTGAAAAAACCTGAGCGAAACACCCAACCAACAACTATTAAAATTACGCAGAATTGATTATTACTTTTAATTTGTTTATTTTTGTCTGACTTTGCAGATTATTGTGCCGTAAAACAGGGAGCGGGGGAAGCAACACCAATGTGTTTTGTGTAAATAAAGGGGGCCACTCGCCACTTCCAAGTTAAATTGTATTGTATACTAAGTGCGCGCGTTGATATAAACTCGACGAAAAGTGTGAAACCGTGAAATAGATCTTATGCAACAAAGAACAAAAAACTGTGTAACAAGATTGATTAAGGAAATTAGTGAAAATAATAGTGACGCAAAAGAAATTAAATTTTGCCGCAGTCAAATGGCGTGAAATTTTTGTGAAAGTGAGGTTATGTGCACCTCTTCCCTGTGCTGTGTCTGGAGAGCCTTACCGCTGGTGGGGGGACAGACCAGATAGTCACAAGGAATCTAAACCGACGTTAATGCAACGCGTTTGCACTTATTTTCTTTTTTGGCACTACACAGTTTTTTCACACTTTTCGCGGTTAACTACAATCACGTATGGCACTTTAAATGATTTTTCGCACTTTTTATTTATTGTTTTTAACCAACCAAAAAAAATGTGGCAAGAAATATTGCACTTACTGTGAACTTTTTGGTGATTTGTATGTTCTGGTGATGATGTGGCAAGATGACTTGTGGTGTTGCTGATGGCTTAAGCTGGCTGTCCCTTGCTCAGTGTTTTGCACGCTGGTATTAAATAATAGACTTTCCAAATTTTGTGGTATAGCTTTTGATGGGCAAATATTTTTCCGTATAAATTTTCGGGCTAATTATATTGTGGACTGTATTGTTAAGGTGCTGTTTCCAATTCCTGGTGAGATAGGACCAAATGTTCGGCCGCTGTGCGTCTAATCCTGGAGAGGTGGGCGCACCGGGGTCGATCTCAATGGGAATATGGCGTGTGGAAATAGAAATAGGAGAATACGAGATTTCTCGTTATAATGATATGTTTTATTGGGTAGCTAACAAATATACAGGAAAATATATTACCTTGTGAATATGTGACTACGGCAGAGATCGCTGGCGGCAGATGTGTACGCGTTGGCTGTTGAAATCAAAGAGGCCGGTTGTATAGCAAGCTACAACCGTTGACCCGCAAAATCCTCCGTTTTGGAGGGGAAAGGCACCCACACATCAACCCCGACATGTATATGCATGAGTGCTGACAAAAGCACACATACACGTGCATGTACATGCATGCACATGCATGAGGGTGATGGTGTGGGTGGTTATAAATTAATTCGAGTATCGAGTATCGATTTGCAGAGTTGCATTGGGGGGGTCGCAATCAGATGCGGAAAAGTTAGGCATCCTGCCTAAACAAGCATCATAGCTATTGTGATGATCAATAGCATGAATACACAACCTACAACTGTTAAACAAACATCTGGAGTGTTCGGAATATTTTCAGTATCTACCGTAGTTGGTGGCTCATACTTGATTATCTTGTTCTCTGTTGTTTCAGAGCTTTCTTTCCCTAGTTCGTATCCGGCTATCACTATCATGATGCCTTGCGCAATCTTTGTGCACCAAGACATTTTAAACCTCTCTAATTTTAATAATATGTTGGATATTTTATTTTATTTATAACTTTTTATTTTGTGGAAATTGTTGATCAAAAAAATTTCTTAGAAATATTTTTATTTAAGGTAAAAGTTTTCATGAGCTTAACACCGGCTTATAATAATTGAATTTCAATTATTATGTTTTATAAGAGAAACTGAAAAGAAAGAAACATTTACTGGCATATTGCGATGGACCCATTTCGAAAACCGCAAACGTAATCATCATCAGGCAATTTTGTAATGTTATCAAAGGTTTCACCGGGATTCGAACCGTGAATCACATGGTGAAACTGCAGTAGCCTTTAACCACTAGGCCATTCTGCTGGTATTTGTTTTCATGCTTAATTCAGTTTTTCTCATTTCTACACTAACAACACAATTGAGACATTTGGTCTCTATATTGATTTGTGTGCCATGTAGATTTGTTTTTGTAAAGTTCTTCTTCGTTGCGAATGAGAAGCTTTGTAAACTCGAGCTCAGTTGCACATATGTATGTATGTTTGTTTAATGGTGTGTTCAGTTTATACTTATATTTTAAGAATTCATGAGCTTAACACCGGCTTATAATAATTGAATTTCAATTATTATGTTTTCTAAGAGAAACTGAAAAGAAAGAAACATTTACTGGCATATTGCGATGGACCCATTTCGAAAATCGCCAACGTAATCATCATCAGGCAATTTTGCAATGTTATTAATCCAATTGTAATGTTATCAATCCATCGCAATATGCCGGTAAATGTTTCTTTCTTTTCAGTTTATCTTAGAAAACATAATAATTGAAATTCAATTATTATAAGCCGGTGTTAACCCCATGAATTCTTAAAATATCAGAATAAACTGAACACACCATTAAACAAACATACATAAATATGTACAACTGAGACCGAGTTTACAAAGCTTCTCATTCGCAACGAAGAAGAACATTACAGAAAAAAATCTACATGGCACACAAATCAATATAGAGACAAAATGTCTCAATTGTGTTGTTAGTGTAGAAATGAGAAAAACTGAATTAAGCATGAAAACAAATACCAGCAGGATGGCCTAGTGGTTAAAGGCTACTGCAGTTTCACCATGTGATTCACGGTTCGAATCCCGGTGAAACCTTTGATAACATTACAAAATTGCCTGATGATGATTACGTTGACGGTTTTCGAAATGGGTCCATCGCAATATGCCAGTAAATGTTTCTTTCTTTTCAGTTTCTCTTAGAAAACATAATAATTGAAATTCAATTATTATAAGCCGGTGTTAAGCTCATGAATTATTAAAATATAAGTATAAACTGAACGCACCATTAAACAAACATACATAAAGTTTTTAATATTTCAAAAAAAAAAAAAAAACTAATTTTTTTTTGATATACTAGCTTAGTGTAGTTTATAAAATATTTAAAAATATTTTTATCTATTCGTAGTAAAAAAAATTTTAGATGCTACTATAACTTAACATTTGGCGTTTTCGGGAAACACACTTCTAAGCTTTCGGATTATTTCATCCTCCCTGGTTGTGGGGTTTATAATGTCTTCTATTGTTGGTTCCCTTTCCATTCCTATTATTTTCCACAATATCTTTAATCTTTCTAATTCCTTTTGTAAGTCCCTAGTGTAGGGTATACTCGTCCCATCAATGGAGAGGAAAGTCTGAGAAATCTCTTTGCATTTTTATTACTAACGGAGTAATTTTATTTTTAAAATTTATAAAAGTGTCCTATGGAATTTCTCCTCTGTGGTTATTTCATTCATTCGTGTTATGGAAGAGCGATGCCAAGGAAGATGGGACACGCATATGATGGCCAATTACTGCTGGAGTTTATGTTGGGATCTTGAACAAGACCCACAGGCAAGAAAATCTTATAAAAGGCAATTTTGTGCTGATGTAAATCATTAAAATTAAGTATGTAAAAATTCTCATATTTGTAAGAGTTTAACACCTATACGAAAATTAAAAACTAGAGCTGTTAGAAAGAAACAAATCATTTTTTTGTAATCAGCACCCTTAAATTGACTTAAAACGATTAAAAAAAGTCTGGAAAATGTTTTACTGTTGACCAGTGTAATCGATCGAAATACTCGCTGGCCACAAGCTTACCCTCTTAAAGAAGCAACGGCAAAATCATAGCGGAACGATACAAGGTGGCAGCATGGTGACATACCTACAAACATAAATACAAATTTCATGTACTTTGTTTTTGTAAATTCGACGGACAAATGTCAAAATCGAATTTAAACACAATGAGAAGGCGTTTTTTCTAGATTCCAACTTTTTTGCATATGAACACGTCTTGGACTTCACCACACACAATCCAATTTCAATGTTAACCAGTTAACAGCAGAAAATTCTCTGTCAACAGTTTCAGCTGGTGTATAAATTCTCTAGATTTTCTCTTAATATGATTTCTTTGTGGGAATATAGGTATTTAGTAGGATTAATTATATTTGCGGCCACCGTGGTGTGATGGTAGCGTGCTCCGCCTATCACACCGAATGCCCTGGGTTCAACTCCCGGGCAAAGCAACATCAAAATTTTAGAAATAAGATTTTTCAATTAGAAGAAAATTTTTCTAAGCGGGGTCGCCCCTCGGCAGTGTCTGGCAAGCGCTCCGATTGTATTTCTGCCATGAAAAGCTCTCAGTGAAAACTCATCTGCCTTGCAGATGCCGTTCGGAGTCGGCATAAAACATGTAGGTCCCGTCCGGCCAATTTGTAGGGAAAAATCAAGAGGAGCACGACGCAAATTGAAGAGAAGCTCGGCCTTAGATCTCTTCGGAGGTTATCGCGCCTTACATTTTTTTTTTTTATTAAATTATATTTAAATTTTATTATTTGTAGCAATATATTTGCATGTTTTATGATTTAATATGAATTTGAATTTAATTAATATAATTTAGAAATTTTAAAAAAGGTAAAATAAGCTTAATTTCAATGGTAAATGGAGGGTTGAAAATGGCCTTGTGGCGTGCAAATTCGTATATACGATCAAAGTAGCAGATAAGACAACATGAAAGTCATAGTAGGATTGGCGCACCTGTTAGGCACTCGTTTAAGGCTGCAGGTGTTTCAGGCTTAAACCTCAGTAAAGCTTGTTTTATATTTTTTTTTTATTGATGGAAAATCCCGTTAACATATCGAATTATGAATTTTCGATAAGCAAAAGCCGAAAAGTCGATGTCATTTTGCTTATTATATTTGTTAATTACATAATTTTTTCTGTAATTTGAAATAATATTCCAAGTATACAGTTTTATAGCCCTTTTAATTCTACCCTTACAAAGTGCAAATGTCAAGTTCATAGAAAATTCCGCCGATTTTTGGCAATTTTTTCCGTTTTTGACTATTTTGCGTTTCAAATCTTTGATTACCTTATTCTGACCTGATCAACTGACCATGTATAATTACAAATACATTGCTAGAGTTGCGCTTTTTTGTTCATTTCAGAGATTCGGTTCTTTCGTTCTTTTTGTTCATCTGTTCCTTTTTTTCAAGCAAATTTCTTCACTGCCGCTCAGACCGACGAAAAAAGTCAACAAGTATAGAGGGGGGTGTGTAGGCAGCAATGCTTTGTGTAGGTATATTTAAATGTGTTATGAATAAATAAGTTAATATATATACATATGTATAATTAACTTCAAAAAAAGTTACAAATTTCGGAAGATCGAGGAATTTGAAAGAGTACAGGCACAAATTGTAAATATGAACATAAATGTAATAATTAGTTTCTTACAAAACATGTTTTTCATAAATATATACACACATATCGCATAAGTGGCATCATCGACATTCGTGCTCACTGTGAATTTCTACGTATGTACATATGTATGAATTTACAATGTTCGTGAACGAGAAGAGAGAAAGAATAACATTAGGTAAAACGAACTAAAAGAACAAATAGAACCGAAATCGAAGATCTAGTTCACTTGTTCAGTTGAGAGACCCGGTCAATTGAACAAGTTCAGAACGAAACGACCCAACTCTATACATTGCGCTTGCAAGTGCGAACGACCTCAAAAATATTTCGCTTTTGCTATTTTGTTTGTGGGTCAGGTGAAGGCGGCGAGGAAAAAGAAGATTTTTTTCTTCTCATTCGAAACTTCGAAATATCAGAACAGAAATGGAAATATGAAGTTTTGTATGGTATAGGCTCATGCGTAAAAGGAATAGCATATGTGCGTACGAAAGCCAAAAAACTATTTTCATACATTTCACACACGCGCCAATTTTTATGAGCGCCTGGTAATATAAAAATGTTTCTTGCCCAATGATTCTTCTTCTTACACTTTGAAGACAAGGCAAGATGGATTTTTACAATGTCTTTGAAAAAATTAATTCTATAAGTTTGCTTTTGGACAATGTGTAGTAGGCGGGAAAGGAAGTTTTTCTCTTAGGTGTAGTAGTTTTGGGCTATATGTACGAGGCCAGACAGAAAATTTGAATGTGTTAGTAAGCGGAATCAAGTAGAAATAAAAATTTTGCCTGACTTCGATTTTTTGTTCTTCCTCTTATGTTTGTGATTTTGTAGTTGAGACGTAGGCGGGAATGTAAGATTTCCTCGCCAAAATCTAAGGTTGTGTTAGTTTTGGCCTATATGTACGAGGCCGGACGAAATGTTTGAATGTGTTGGTAATAAGAATCGACACAAAATCAAAATTTAAGATTTTGTCTCTGGTTTGACTTTTGTGCTTGAGGATGAAGCGAAGGCGGGTATGGAAGTTAGGAAAAATGTTTGCATATTTTTAGCGACATTTGCTATTTTGTATGGTCGCCTATTACCATGCCAGCTTTCAATGGTCTTGAAATGCCCGTTTTAGCTTTGAAACAATTTCTAACAATTGAAAGTAATTCAACAATTGTTTGAATTTGGTTAGCTTTTAATTTTGTCAAATTTAACATTTTTATATATTCTTGCAAAAAATTTTTCTTTGATATTGCATTGTAAGAAAACGCGCTTATCGGCAAAATTTTGCTATTTTGGCGCAATATCAGAATTTTTATAATTTCAGCTAAAAAAAAAAAAGAAGGATTTTATCTGGAGCGGGCCTCGAACCCACGAAATCGTACAACAATGTAGTTGCCTACACAGCTGTGCTACAATAGCTTGTGAAGTTAAGCATGAGTTTCAATCTAGCGTGGTGAGTGGTGAGTGAATGCGTGGAACATATATATAATTTCTAGCTTGGAAACATATTTATATGTTGTACAAAGGAGATAGCCCTATTATCCTCTATGATTCGTATAGTACTTTTTACTTCCCAGCATTCATTAGAGATGCGAAATGCATGAGTTTCAATCAAGTGATGGTGAGTGAATGCGTGGAAGATATATATAACTAACGTTAATTTCTGACTTGGAAACATATTTATATGTTGTACAAAGGAGATAGCCCTAGTAATTTTTACTTAGCAGCATTCATTAGAGATGCCAAATGCAATTTATATTATCCAGTAACCCTACAGGTGTGAGCAGGTGTGATGGCCTGGTGAATCGGGCTCTTTTTCAAATTTTCTGCCTTATAAAAAGAAACTTTTATTGATTTTTGATTGAAATTGATACAAATGCTTTACACCTGCACCAAACACCCTATTAAATAATTGCCTTCTAAGGCCTTACTTAATGGGGCAAGTCAATTTGCAATGAATCATCATAATTTATTTACAAAAAATCAGAGAATTAAAATTTCCAATCAGAGAATTTTTTGGTAACAGACGAACAGAGAAAATCGTTAAGAGAATTTTCTGTTACGTCTTGCACCCTGTTAAGTTAACATGAATTTGGGGAATAGTGGTGAAGTGCAAGACGTGTCACATGCAAATGGATCGTAAGCAGTGGATGCCAAAAAATCGCCTTTTCATTGTGTTTAAATTCTCTGATAAAGCGACATATGCGCTAGGTGGCACAAAAATCGAGATTGGTCCATATTTGGAACACATAATATATACATGAATAGAAAGCGACCTATGATGTCCGATTTGGCTCATATTTGCAACAAATATTACATACAGTCCGGTAGAAGTAACATCAAAATATTTTGGAGTTGGAAGAGGGACAAGCATACGTGGCGCAGAGTCGAGTAAAGTCTTTGGCAAAATTATGTATTGAGGACTTAGATTGCAAGAAATTGTCAGGAAAGAGTCCTTGTAATAATAAGTCACTAAATGAACTAAATAGAATGAGAAATAATAGGCAATTAAATAAAGACTAAAAACTTGAAAATAAAATAATTAAAAAAAAAAATTATGTTGAACGGTTTTATTGAAAACAATTCTTACATGAGGTAGTAATAATACTAGAAGCTAGAAAATAATTAGATAGGTCCTAGGTACTAGTCATCACACTCCTCATCAATCCAGTGCGCTGATGAGACAATTAAATAAAAGCGTTGGAAGCGTCAAATTTCTATTGATAATCATATATAAGACCAACTGAACCTTAATCAGGTTATGCTACGCCTCACATTTTTAGAAATTTCACGCGCCCAACGCCTTTGTTTAATTGTCTGATCAGCGCCCTAGATTGATGAGGAGTGTGATGACTAATACCTAGGACCTACCTAATTATTTTCTAGCTTTTAGTATTATTATTACTTCATGTAAGTATTGTTTTCAATAAAACCGTTTAACTTAAAATTTTTTTTAAATTATTTTATTCATTCTGTTTATTGCTAATTTAACTTCGTCATAATCGGGCGGGTGGACATATATTCCATCATCATAGATTGCGGGATCGGGTTCGCCATCTATTCGCGGTGAATCGCTGCCTCCGTTTAGGAGAGCAGAGAAGTGTTCCCTCCGTAATCTAGGCACTCTCTGGACATCAGTTACAAGGTCGCCGTTTTCTTTCTTACAGGAGATTGCCCCGGTCCTAAAACCTTCCGTCTGTCGCCGTATTTTTTGGTAAAATTTTCGGGAGATATTCCTGGTGACTAGCAGCTCAAGCTCCTCGCACTCACGCCTTTCTGCTTCTACTTTTTTCTTCCTGAAAAGGCGTCTCGCTTCCCTTTTCAACTCACGATAGCGTTCACACACTCCTTTTGTTGCGCTCACTTTTAACGTAGCCCTGTAGGCATCGTCTTTTCTTTGGTTGCAACGCGGAGTTCTTCATCGTACCAGTTGTTTTTTCGTGGCCGCCGGTAACCAATGTTTTCCTCGGCGGCAGTACGAAGTGCTTTGGAGATATGCTCCCACTGCTCCTGTATTCCTTCAGGCTGAGTTGTGCTCTCAGAGAGCAGGTGTGAGAGTAGAGTTGCGAAATCATTGGCAGTCTGTTGTGATTGAAGCCTTTCGACGTCTAGTTTTCTTTGTGTTTTTTGTTCCTTGGTTTTAACCGCGCTGAGGCGGATGCGTATTTTCCTCGGATCGTGCGCACATCTAAAACACTGGAGGCATGCCTTCCCTCTATCACAACGTGATCGATATGATTGCGAGTATTTCGATCAGGAGACGGCAATGTAGCTTGATGTATCTTTTTATGCATGAACCTCGTGCTGGATATGACCATTTTTCGAGCACCGGCAAAGTCAATCAGCCTCAGTCCGTCAGTGTAAGCTGAACTGTAGGGCCAAAACACCTTCTTTGCCCACCCTGGCGTTGTAAACGGGGTAGCGCTCGTATGTGCGTTCTAATTGTTCATAAAAGGTGTCTTTCACCTCATCGTCTTTCTCCTCTATCGACGCATGCGCGCAGATGAATGATATATTAAAAAGTTTTGCTTTTATTCGGATAGCGGCGAGACGCTCGTCCACAGTCGTGAACGCCAGAACTTGGCGACAAAGTCTCTCTCCCACCACGAATCCGACGCCAAAACTGCGCTTATTCGTATGGCCACTCCAATAGATGTCACAATTTTCGACCTTCTTTCTTCCTTGCTTGGTCCAACGCTTTTCTTGGATGGCGGGGATGTCAGATTTTGCTTTGACGAGGACATCAACCAGCCGGAAATCTGCACCCATCCCATTTAACGAGCGGACGTTCCAGGTGCATGCCCTCAATTCATTGTCCTTCAAACGTTTGCCATGGTCGTCATCAATAGAGAGTGTATTTATCCGAGGCTTGTTGGTATATTTCATTGGAGTATGGTTTTACGTGGCGGGTCCCAAGCCCAGTGCACAACCCGCTCAGCGGGGGTGAAAATATTACTTGGACGTTCATATAGCGAGCCGCTTGCTCCAAGACAGACGCCCGCTTGCAGCTGCACCTAGAGGTGTACAGACGCTGCCGATGAGATATACCCGGCTAGCCCTTAAACCGATTATGTCAGAGTGGCCTAGCCAGGTTGTCGCCTTCAAGCCCCAAAAACTAGCCCAGACTAAATAGCCAAAACCATTGCGTTAGCAACTGAACAAGGCTTAAGCCTTCATGGTAGTTTTAGAGTAGGCCTTATGGCCATAGCAATATGGTCCCTTGCCTGAGCTTTGAAAGGGATCTTGGGGCTACAATTGAGCCAGAGGGTTCGTGTCAGCCTGCTGGAATGGCAAAACCTACTGCACGTTTGTATACGGATAGTTCCAAATTAATGGAGGTGGTCGGATCTTCCGTTTACTCTGTTGATCCAGAAATAAGTAGATCCTACAGGCTGCCATATTACTGCTACGGTTTTCAGGCAGAAATTGTAGCCGTGAGAAAAGCAGCAGAAATTCTGGAGGAAGCGTTATTAAGCTGCAGTTGCGTCAAAATATATATATTGATAGTCAGGCGGCGATAAAGGGAATAATCTTCACAGTACTTCATCAGGAAGTGTTCTGGAATGCAATGAAGCATTGGAATATCGTCGCTCAGGCCGGACCCTACATCTATTCTGGGTTCCCAGTCATAAAGGGATATAAGGTAACAACACTTTGATGAGTTCGCAAAGGAGGGGCAATACTCGCTGAATCGACAATAGAGGTCCCAATACGTTTGGGAGAAATCGAAAGGAGACAGGAGTTGCATGTGATCCATCAAGTAGGAAAGGCGTGGACAAAACGCTGGGCTGAAAATTTTCTAAGATCATGTGCAAAGAGTACATTACACTCACAAAGTAGCTCATGTCTCTGAAGAGAGAAGGCTTAAGGCTAATCATAGGCATATTAACTGGAAAATGCCTTCTGATATAAAATGCTTTAAGTTAGGCCTCTTCAGTAACAGCAGGTGTGGAAGGGGCGATCTGCAGGAAGAAACAGTTGAGCACCTTCTGCGCTCGCGAGGGCAAGGCTCCAGTTACAAAGGCAGCAGAGTTGCCAGATTTCAAACAGCAATTAAGCTGAGTCCCATATGTCTTCTAGTATTTGCCAAGAGGTCGAAATTATTCTATAAGTCCTGACACCTGATTGGGGTTCTTCCGTTTGGTGGCCAAACAAATTCGGGTAATACTGTGGACGCATTCGGTCTTATTGACCGGCCAGTCAACTCAACCTCATAAAACACACGTTTCGCTGAATATCGTATGTGATCTCTTGCAACTTTAATACATTTTATGTAGGACGCCTGCTATTACTTAGTTCAAAAATTTACCTTACTCATTCATTTGCATTTCATACTTCTTTGGGGTTAAATGTTCAATTACATTACTACCATTGCCATTACCGCTTTTTCAGCTTTTCCATTTCGAATTTGATATTAAAATTAGATTATTGAATTGGTAGTGGCAACAAGGATTAAGTGAACTCGAATAGTACAAAACAAATACATATGTACATACCATAGACGTTGAGGTAGGTAGAATAATCAATTACGAAAAGCAGTGGGGAGGGTGGAGAATAACCACGAACAGCAATGGGTGGCTTCCAGTGTTGCCGTTTTAGCTTTTTTCATGCTAGATTTTTGTCCGTTTAGCTTGAAAAGTTGCTATTTAGCTTTAAGCTTTTTTCAGCCTTTTTTTTTAGAAATTTTTTAGGTCTTTTTAGCTTTTTTCAAAATTTTTGAAAATCTAGATAAACAGTTTTATGTAGATTCAATTTTAAAAACATTGAATGAATTCGGGCTAGATTTATAAATTTGAGGGGCTAAGGAACAGATAGTGTTGGCATTATGGTAGGCAGAAATCGAAGAGTAGTAACTTTATTAAAGCAACATCAGCCTAATATCACATTTAAATCCGTGTGTTTGCCACTCGATTCTATGACTGTTTCATCTGCTTCGAAACCGCTTCCGGCGAAATTTAATTTTTGATTTCAGAAACATTTAACAAAGCCCACATGCAGACAAACAAGCTATGCAATGATACACATATGCTGCGTAAAACGACGGACTGGTCAAATTTACGGCATATGCCTATGACGTTTCTGTCATCGTAAGCGCAGATGCCTAACAGCAATCAGCTCTCTGAAGTATGAGACATTACGGGATGTACATGCTTGGGCATCTGGAGTCGGGCTCACCATCAACGCCGAAAAAACCGATCTAGCATTGTTTGTTAGTAAATATAAGGTCCCTAATTGGAGTAAGCCTTATTATGTAATCCTACATGAAAAATATAGCACAAAGTATCTAGCAGTTATACCAGATAGTAAGTTGTCGTGGAAGGGAGAGCGAAGAAAGCCTCCGCGGCACTGTATGCTTGCAAGGGGATGCTAGGATGTCACCCAAACTCTATCGTTGGGTATTTACGGCAATTGTGGACATCCGCACAAAAAGTACCAAACAACTTTTAAGGGTATTTAGAGTATCAATGATTAGCATAACTTAAGCCCCAAAAACTACCCCAAACTAAATAGCCAAAAACATCGCGTTAGCAACTGCCACAAGGCTTTATTCTTCGGGGTAGCTTTAGTGTAGGCTTTATGGCCATAGCAGTATAGCGTCATCTAATATCGGGCGAACGGAATATATTGTCCCGTGCCTGAGCTTCGAAAGAGATTATGGGGCCACAATTGAGCCGGAGGGTTCGTGTCAGAGTGCTGGAATGGCAGAACATACTATGCACGTGTATATGGATGGTTCCACATTAATGGAGGTGGTCGAATCTGCCGTTTAACTTGTCGATCCAGACATAAGTAGATCCTACAGGCTGCAGATTTCGGCAGCGTTTTTCAGGCGGAAATTATAGCCGTCAAAAAAGCAGCAGAAATTCTGGAGGAAGGGTGCTTAAGCTGCAGTGGCGTCCAAAATATATATATTGATAGTCAGGTGGCGATAAAGGCAATAATATTCACAGTACTTCATCATAAAGTGTTCTGGAATACAATGAATGATTATAATATCTTCGCTCAGGCCGGACCATACCTCTATATTGGTCCCAATCCATTTGGGAGAAATCAAAATGAGACAGGAGTTTCATGTGATCCATCAAGTAGGAAAGGCGTGGACAAAAGCGCGGGGCTGCAAACTTTCTAAGATTATGTGCAAAGCTTACAACATTGGGCTCACAATGTGGCTCACATCTCTGCAGTGAGAAGACTTAAGGCTAATCATGGGCATGCTAACTGGAACATGCCTTCTGAGGTCACATGCTGTAAGTTAGGCCTAGCCAGTAACAGTAACAGTGTGTGGGAGGGGCGAGCTGCAGGAGAAACGGTTGAGTACGTTCAGAGCTCACAAGATCACGGCTCCAAGTACTACGGGCAGCAGAGTTGCCAGATTTCGAAGCAGCAATTAAGCTGAGCCCTAAGGTCTTCTAGTATTTGCCAAGAGGTCGGAATTATTCTATAATTCCTGACACCTGATTGGGGGTTTTCCGGTTTGGTCATCAAACAAATTCTGGTAAAACAGTGGACGCATTCGGTCTATGGTAGGTCTTTATTGACCGGCCAGTTCAACTCAACCTAGTAAAACACACGTTTCGCTGAATATCGTATGTGATCTCTTGCAACTTTAATACATTTTCTGTAGGACGCCTGCTATTACTTATTTCAAAAAGTTACCTTACTCATTCATTTCCATTTCATACTCCTTTGGGGTTAAATGTTCAATTACATTACTACCATTGCCATTTCCGCATCCGCATTTTTAGCTTTTCCATTTCGAATTTGATATTAAAATTAGATTATTGAATTGGTAGCGGCAACAAGGAATAAGTGAACTCAAATACTACAAAACAAATGCAAATGTTCATACCGTAGGCGTTGAGGTAGGTAGAATAATCAAATACGAAAATCAAAGGGGTAGGGAGAATAACCACGAACAGGAATAGGTGGCGTCCAGTGTTGCCATTTTAGCTTTTTTGGCGCTAGATTTAGCTTTTTTCTCCGATTAGCTTAAAAAGTTGCGATTTAGCTTTAAGCTTTTTTTCAGCGTTTTTTTAGAAATGATGTTAGATTTTGCTTTGACGAGGACATTACCCATCCGGGAATCTGCACCCATCCCATTCAGGGAGCGGGCGTTCCAGGTGCATGCCCTCAATTCATTGTCCTTCAAACGTTTGCCATGGTCGTCATCAATAGAGAGTGTATTTATCCGAAGCTTGTTGGTATATTTCATTGGAGTATGGTTTACGTGGCGGGTCCCAAGCCCAGCGCACCACCCGCTCAGCAGGGGTGAAAATATTACTTGCACGTTTATATAGCGATCCGCTTGCTCCAAGACAGACGCCCGCTTGCAGCCGCACCTAGAGGTATACAGACGCTGCCGATGAGATCTACCCGGCTAGCCCTTAAACCTATTATGTCAGAGTGGCCTAGCCAGGTTGCCTCCTTCAATCCCCAAAAACTAGCCCAGACTAAATGGCCAAAACCATCGCGTTAGCAACTGTAACAAGGCTTAAGCCTTCGGGGTAGCTTTAGAGTAGGCCCCTTGGCCATATGGTCCCTTGCATGAGCTTCGAAAGAGATCTTGGGGCCACAATTGAGCCAGAGGGTTCGTGTCAGGGTGCTGGAATGGCAGAACATACTGCACATGTGTATATGGATGGTTCCAAATTAATGGAGGTGGTCGGGTCTGCCGTTTACTCTGTTGATCCAGAAATAAGTATATCCTACAGACTTCCAGATTACTGCAACGGTTTTCAGGCGGAAATTGTAGCCGTGAGGAACGCAGCAGAAATTCTGCAGTCGCGTCAAAATATATATATTGATAGTCAGGCGGCGATAAAGGCAATAATCTTCACAGTACTTCATCAAGAAGTGTATGGTAACAAAATTTTAATGAGTTGGCAAAGGAGGGGACACTCGCTGAATCGACAATAGAGGTCCCAATACGTGTGGGAGAAATCGAAAGGAGACAGGAGTTGCATGTGATCCATCAAGTAAGAAAGGCTTGGACAAAACGCGGGGCTGAAAATTCTCTAAGATAAGGTGCAAAGCTTACAACATTACACTCACGAAGTAGCCCATGTCTCTGAAGAGAGAAGGCTTAAGGCTAATCATGGGCATATTAACTGGAAACTGCCTTCTGACATAAAATGTTTTAAGTTACGCCTCGTCAGTAACAGCAGGTGTGGAAGGGCGATCTGCAGGAAGAAGCAGTTGAGCACGTTCTCCCCTCGCGAGGGCAAGGCCCCAGTTACAAAAGCCGGCAGAGTTGCCAGATTTCGAAGCAGCAATTAAGCTGAGCCCTAGAAGTCTTCTAGTATTTACCAAGAGGTCGGAATTATTCTATAAGTCCTGACACCTGATTGGGGTTTTTCCGTTTTGGTCGTCAAACAAATTCTGGTAAAACTGTGGACGCATTCGGCCTATGGTAGGTCTTTATTGACCGGCCAGTTCAACTCAACCTAGTAAAACACACGTTTCGCTGAATATCGTATGTGATCTCTTGCAACTTTAATACATTTTCTGTAGGACGCCTGCTATTACTTATTTCAAAAAGTTACCTTACTCATTCATTTCCATTTCATACTCCTTTGGGGTTAAATGTTCAATTACTTTACTACCATTGCCATTTCCGCATCCGCATTTTCAACTTTTCCATTTCGAATTTGATATTAAAATTAGATTATTGAATTGGTAGCGGCAACAAGGAATAAGTGAACTCAAATACTACAAAACAAATGCATATGTTCAAACCATAGGCGTTGAGATAGGTAGAATAATGAAATATAAAAATCAAAGGGGTAGGGATAGTAACCACGAACAGCAATAGGTGGCGTCCAGTGTTGCCATTTTAGCTTTTTTGAAGCTAGATTTAGCTTTTTTCTCCGTTTAGCTTAAAAAGTTAAGATTTAGCTTTAAGCCTTTTTCAGCGTTTTTTTAGAAATTTTTTAGGATATCGATACCAAAAACTTGAAAAAGAGCTTCTCAGACATTAAGGTATATGGAGTTTACAACTGTCATGGGTTCTCTAAAAGGACAATAAATAGATTTCTTTATTGAAAATAGTTTTATCGGTGTTCTTATTTTGCAACCAAACTACCATTTACCTCAAACATGTTACGAAAACTTATAGACTATATTGGAGTTTTATTTATCATGTATACCTTTTAAATTAAAACACAGATTGCATCTGCTATCTTTTTATTTTTTATTCTGTTATGTCTTTTATGAAAAAAATTAATAAAACGCATAGAAAGTTGATTTAAACTTTTAGCTTTTTTTCTTAGTCTTAAAAATTTTTATTTAGCCTTTTTTAGCTTTTTAGTTTTGTCCTACTAGCCTTTTTTCTGAAAAATGTTTAGCAACACTGGCTACGGTGCTATCAACATCAAATATCTAAGTGGATTGTAGATACTAAAACTAAATATTTAAAAGCGTGTTTTTTTAGTTTTTAAACGGTTTTATTTAACTTGACTTGACAGGCCTGCCGGCCGTTGTGAACGAATTTTGTAATTAAAATTTTAGTAACTTCCCGATAAGCTTACAAGCTTGAAACTTGGAATATAGTTCAGAATCCGAAGATGCTATAATAAGAAAAAACTCCGCTAGGTGGCTCAAGGATCGAGGTATTCAAAAAAATCGTATTTTTAGTCCAATGTGGCTAATATTTGGAACAAATATAACATGCAGTCCGGTAGAAGTGACATTAAAATAATTTGGAGTTCGAGGAGGGCCAAGCATACGTGACACCGGGTCGAGTAAAGTCTTTGGATGGATTATGTATTGAGGACTTAGATTGTAACAAATTTTCAGGAAAGAGTCCTTGTAATAATGAATCACTAAATGAACTAAATAGAATGGAAAATAATAGGCAATTAAATAAAGACTAAAAACTTGAAAATAAAATAAATAAAAAAATTTTAATATATAATTTTTCGGTCAATTTATTTTATAGTATTAACTAGGGTGTTTTTGTTAAGATCTTTTGGATATTTGAGTTTGGTGCAAATAAAATCAATTATTTCACCTTTCAACCCGACGTTTCACTAGTCTCTCTAGCTTTTTTCATTGTCTCTAACAACATACCCTTACGTCCTATCGCATCGTCCGTGAATGTCCCTTGTTACCAACTGTCAAAATATAAAGGAGATAAAATCAAAAACGTAACTTCCGAAGAGTACAATGTGAAGAATGTGTTTATATTAAAGGAAAGACTCCAAAATATACATATAGATGATCAAGAAGTGCTAGTGTCCTTTGATGTCGTGTCCCTGTTCACTAATATTCCCACCAATCTCATCATCCGTATAATAATGGAGAAATGGGACCAAATAAAATCCACAACAAACCTACCAAAGAACAAATTTCATGACGTATTAAGATTCTGCTTGTTGGATAACAATTATTTTAAATACAGCAACACAATTTATGCTGAAACGTTTGGCATGCCTATGAGTAACCCTCCCTCCCCGACAATAGCTGATATAGATATGGACGACCTACTTAACAACACACTTAAAGGGCCCATTACTGATACCTGGCATAGAATTGACTTGAGAACTGTCACTTACACTTCTGTTAAATGAACACTGCATGTTACTGATTACTCAAAACTTAGGAACACTTAACTTGACTTAGAAGTCTGTTGAATTTTGATTTTCCATGTAAGTTCTAAGTGACGTTTACATTTTGAGATGCTATTTGTTTGTTTCCATTTCATTTTGACATTTTTTCATACAAATTGACATTTACTGATTATGATGCCAGATTGTATGCGCTAAGTGGAGTATAATCGTGGCTAAGTTGCCAAGTTTACGCCAAGTCAAGTCAAGTCTATGCTAAGTATCAGTAATAGGCCCTTAAGGCACTTAAAGAAAAACTTGACATTAACATAAAATTTCTAGTCAAATATGTGGACGACATCTTCGCGATAGTAAAAAGAAATGAAGTGGAACAGATCCTAGAAGCCCTGAACAATTACCACAATAAAATTAAATTCACATATGAAATGGAAAAAATTGTTGCATTCCCTTCCTCGACCTCAAAAATCACAAAAATAATGGAAATCTAGCATTTGAATCGTATGCAAAACTCTTCTCGTCCGAACATCTAAAAATTTTTACTCATCGCAACACCTAAATACAAAACAAATGCGGCAATAAATCTCATACACAAAATCTTAGCAATAAGCGACGAAAAATGTTGGGACAAAAATCTAAAAAAAATTAACGACATACTTAAAAACAATAATTATCTGGGCACCCTAATAAAAAGTCTAGTCGATAGCAAAATAATGGAAATAAGAAACGAACGAAATAAAACAACAACACAAAAAGAAAACAAGTAAGGAAGGGACTGTCTTCGGATGTGCCGAAGACTTCATACCTTTCATGAATGGAGCTTATCCTATTCGTAATCTCCAAATAATAGGCTGTATAAGATAAGAAATATATAGTGAACAGATGTACATACCTATACGATTTTAAGATAAATATAAAATAAACCAGGGGTGACTCTAGAATGTGTTTGTACGATTTGGGTATCAAATTAAAGGTATTAATGAGGGTTTAAAGGCGAGTGGCCCTTAGTTGTATACGTGAAGGCGTTTTCGAGATATCGACCAAAATGTGGACCAGGGTGACCCAGAACATCATCTGTCGGGTACCGCTAATTTATTTATATATGTAGTACCACGAACAGTATTCCTGCCATGATTCCAAGGGCTTTTGATTTCGCCCTGCAGAACTTTTTCATTTTCTTCTACTTAATATGGTAGGTGTCACACCCATTTTACAAAGTTTTTTTCTAAAGTTATATTTTGCGTCAATAAGCCAATCCAATTACCATGTTTCATCCCTTTTTTTCGTATTTGGTATAGAATTATGGCATTTTTTTAATTTTTCGTAATTTTCGAAATCGAAAAAGTGGGCGTGGTCATAGTCGGATTTCGACCATTTTTTACACCAATACAAAGTGAGTTCAGATAAGTACGTGAACTGAGTTTAGTAAAGATATATCGATTTTTGCTCAAGTTATCGTGTTAACGGATGAAGGGGAAGGAAAGACGGTCGACTGTGTATAAAAACTGGGCGTGGCTTCTACCGACTCCGCCCTTTTTCACAGAAAACAGTTATCGTCCTAGAATCTAAGCCCCTACCAAATTTCACAAAGATTGGTAAATTTTGTTTCGACTTATGGCATTAAAAGTATTCTAGACAAATTAAATGAAAAGGGCGGAGCCACGCCCATTTTGAAATTTTATTTTATTTTTGTATGTTGTTGCACCATATCATTACTGGAGTTAAATGTTGACATATTTTACTTATATACTGTAAAGATATTAAATTTTTTGTTAAAATTTGACTTAAAAAAATGTTTTTGTTTAAGTGGGCGTGGTCGTTCTCCGATTTTACTAATTTTTTTTAAGCATATAATAGGAGTAACGTTTCTGCCAAATTTCATCATGATATCTCCAACGACTGCCAAATTATTGCAAAACTTTTAAATTACCTTCTTTTAAAAGTGGGCGGTGCTACGCCCATTGTCCAAAATTTTACTAATTTTCTATTCTGCGTCATAAATTCAACTCACCTACCAAGTTTCATCGCTTTATCCGTCTTTGGTAATGAATTATCGCACTTTTTGTGTTTTTCGAAATTTTCTATATCGAAAAAGTGGGCGTGGTTATAGTCCGATTTCGTTCATTTTAAATAGCGATCTGAGAGTCAATCAAACTTATGGCATTCAAAGTGGTAATAAGGCCAATTGACCGTATGGCCGTTGACTGCATGCATTGTCATCAAGCCTTGATACGTGTGCAAAATTTCAAATTAATGAGACTTCTAGAAACCGGTGAAAATTAAGCTCAAAGATTCCGTTACCTAAATACATACAGGCCAAGCTAATAAAAGCGTGTTAAAAAGGGGCAAAAATGACAGTTTATATGGGTTATATAATAAATATACCACCGATTTCTATGAATTTTTCAGACAACAATATATGCTATATACGTATGCATTTGGTGAAACTTGAAGCTTCAATCTGATAAATTCAGAAAGATATGACAAAAATCCTCTTTTTATGAAAAATCGGTTGTATGGAGGATATATGCTATAGTCGTCCGATCCGACCGGTTCCGACAAATGTCTAATCGGACACCTAAATACACTCGCTCACAAAATTGTATCAAGGTATCTCAAAAATTGAGGTACTAGTTTGCATACATACAGACAGACGGACAGACGTACATGGCTAAATCAACTCAGCTCTTCATCCTGATTATTTCGGTTTACTTAATGGTGGATCTATCTATTTTCATTTAAGGACTTACAATTTTAAGATTCGTGTAAAAGTTAATATACCATTGCATTTTCATGAAAGGTATAAAAATAGGCAGGTACTTTGTGTGTGGATGCAAAGTTTCACATTTTTTGTGGTCTGCATGTAAAAACTATGACAACGAATAACATATTTCAAGATTATATGACGTAAGCCTAAGTATTTGATGAAATTTGAAGCTTCTAGCCGCAAAAAAGGGACAAAAATGACGGTTTATATGGGGTATATAATATATATACCACCGATATCTATGATTTTTTAGACAACAATATATGCTATACACGTAAGCATTTGGTGAAATTTTAGGGTTCTAGCTGTTAAAATGGGGCAGAAATTTCGAAAAGTCTCTTATCTGAACAATCGGTTGTATGAGATATATACTATATATACCACCGATCTCTATGATTTTTTCACGCAACAATATATGCTATATACGTAAGCATATGGTGAAGCTTGAAGCTTCAATCTGATAAATTCAGAAAGATATGACAATAATCCTCTTTTTCTGAAAAATCGGTTGTATGGAGGATATATGCTTTAGTCGTCCGATCCGACCGGTTCCGACAAATGTCTAATCGGACACCTAAATACACCCGCTCACCAAATTTTATCAAGATGTCTCAAAAATTGAGGGAGTAGTTTGCATACAAACAGACAGACGGACAGACGTACATAGCTAAATCAATTCAGCTCTTCATCCTGATTATTTCGGTATACTTAATGGTGGGTCTATCTATTTTCCTTTAAGGACTTACAATTTTGGTGTTTCGCGAAGAAATTAATATACCATTTCATTTTCATGAAAGGTATAAAGATACGAAACAATACTTAACATAACAGACATACCGAAGCTCACGGAGAATTTCAGCAAAACACTAACCAACATCAAACACAATATTGCACTTGCCTACAAATGAAACCATATATTAGCGACGATATTTACACAAAGAAAAAGCCCAATTGAAAAGCTCCAACAAAACAACGTAATATATGAAATAACATGCAAAGGCAGCGAAAACGAAAAATGTAACAAAATGTACATAGGAACAACTAAACGGTCGCTAGGAGTTCGGCTTGCAGAACATGAAGCAGACATATGTATGGAAGAAAAACAAAGCGCATCATTATGTCAACATACCACGCAAACTGGGTACGCAGCTGATCTAAGAAACACAAAAATAATAGACAAAAACAAACGAGGAAAAGCCAGGTACACATTGGAAAGCCTGAGAATATTGCAAAGGAGAGAAAAAATGATAAACAACAAGTAAGGAAGGTTAAGTTCGGGTGTAACCGAACATTACATACCCAGTTGAGAGCTATGGTGACAACATAAGGGAAAATAACCATGTAGGAAAATGAACCGAGGGAAACCCTGGAATGTGTTTGTATGACATGCGTATCAAATGAAAGGCATTAAAGAGTATTTTATGAGGGAGTGGGCCATAGTTCTATAGGTGGACGCCATTTAGGATATAGCCATAAAGGTGGATCAGGGTTGACTCTAGAATGCGTTTGTACGATATGGGTATCAAATGAAAGGTGTTAATGAGTATTTTAAAAGGGAGTAATCCTTAGTTCCATAGGTGGACGCCGTTTCGAGATATCGCCATAAAGGTGGACCAGGGGTGACCCTAGAATTTGTTTGTACAATATGGGCATCAAACGAATGGTGTTAATGAGTATTTTAAAAGGGAGTGGGCCTTAGTTCTATAGGTGGATGCCGTTTCGAAATATCGCCATAAAAGTGGACCAGGGGTGACTCTAGAATGTGTTTGTACGATATGGGTATCAAATTAAAGGTATTAATGAGTATTTTAAAAGCGAGTGGTGGTTGTTGTATAGGTGGTCGCCTTTTCGAGATATCGCCATAAAGGTGGACCAGGGGCGACTCTAGAATGCGTTTGTACGATATGGGTATCAAATGAAAGGTGTTAATGATTATTTTAAAAGGGAGTAATCCTTAGTTCCATAGGTGGACGCCGTTTCGAGATATCGCCATAAAGGTGGACCAGGGGTGACCCTAGAATTTGTTTGTACAATGTGGGTATCAAAATAAAGGTGTTAATGAGTATGTTAAAAGGGAGTAATCCTTAGTTCCATAGGTGGACGCCGTCTCGAGATATCGCCATAAAGGTGGACCAGGGGTGACCCTAGAATATGTTTGTACAATATGGGCATCAAACGAAAGGTGTTAATGAGTATTTTAAAAGGGAGTGGGCCTTAGTTCTATAGGTGGACGCCGTTTCGAAATATAGCCACAAGGTGGACCAAGGGTGACTCTAGAATGTGTTTGTACGATATGGGTATCAAATTAAAGGTATTAATGATGGTTTTAAAAGGGAGTGGTGGTTGTTGTATAGGTGGTCGCATTTTCGAGATATCGCCATAAAGGTGGACCAGGGGGACCCTAGAATTTGTTTGTACAATATAGGTATCAAAAGAAAGGTGTTAATGAGTATTTTAAAAGGGAGTAATCCTTAGTTCCATAGGTGGACGCCGTTTCGAGATATCACCATAAAGGTGGAGCAGGGGTGATCCTAGAATTTGTTTGTACAATATGGATATCAAAAGAAAGGTGTTAATGAGTTTTTTAAAAGGGAGTAATCCTCAGTTCCATAGGTGGACGCCGTTTCGAGATATCGCCATAAAGGTGGGCCAGGGGTGACTCTAGAATTCGTTTGTGCAATATGGGTATCAAAAGAAATGAGTTAATGAGTATATTAAAAGGGAGTGGGCCTTAGTTCTATAGGTGGACGCCTTTTCGAGGTATCGCAATAAAGGTGGACCAGGGGTGACTCTAGACTTTGTTTGTGCGATATGGGTATCAAATGAAAGGTGTTAATGAGTATTTTTAAAAGGGAGTGGGCCTTCGTTCTATAGGTATTCGCCTTTTCGAGATATCGCCATAAAGGTGGACCAGGGGTGACTTTAGAATATGTTTGTACAATATGGGTATCAAATGAAAGGTGTTAATGAGTATTTTAAAATGGCGTGGGGCTTAGTTCTATAGGTGGACGCCTTTTCAAGATATCGCCATAAAGGTGGACCAGGGGTGACTCTAGAAAGGGTTTGTACGATATGGGTATCAAATTAAAGGCATTAATGAGAGTTTTAAAAGGGAGTGGTGGTAGTTGTATATGTGAAGGCGTTTTCCAGATATCGACCAAAATGTGGACCACGGTGACCCAGAACATTATCTGTATGATACCGCTAATTTATTTATATATGTAATACCTGCCAAGATTTTAAGGGTTTTTTATTTCGCCCTGCAGAACTTTTTCATTTTCTTCTACATAATATGGTAGGTGTCACAACCATTTTATAAAGTTTTTTCTAAAGTTATATTTCGCGTCAATAAAACAATCCAATTACCTTACCATGTTTCATCCCTTTTTTCGTATTTGGTATAGAATTATGGCTTTTTTTTCTTTTTTCGTAATTTTCGATATCGAAAAAGTGGGCGTGGTTCATTTTTCATACCAAGATAAAGTGAGTTCAAGTAAGCACGTGAACTAAGTTCATTAAAGATGTGTCGATTTTTGCTCAAGTTATCGTGTTAACGGCCATGCGGAAGGACAGACGGACGACTGTGTATAAAAACTGGGCGTGGCATCAACCGATTCCGCCCATTTTCACAGAAACGTCATAAAATCTATGCCCGTACCAAATTTCAAAAGGATTGGTTGATTTTTGTTCGACTTATGGCAATAAAAGTATCCTAGACAAATTAAATGAATAAGGGCGGAGCCACGCCCATTTTGAAATTTTCTTTTATTTTTGTATTTTGTTGCACCACATCATTACTGGAGTTGAATGTTGACATAATTTACTTATATACTGTAAAGATATTAAATTTTTTGTTAAAATTTTACTTTAAAAAAATTTTTTTTTAAAAGTGGGCGTGGTCCTTCTCCGATTTTGCTAATTTTTATTAAGCGTACATATAGTAATAGGAGTAACGTTCCTGCCAAATTTCATCATGATATCTTCAACGGCTGCCAAATTACAGCTTGCAAAAGTTTTAAATTACCTTCTTTTAAAAGTGGGCGGTGCCACACCCATTGTCCAAAATTTTACTAATTTTCTATTCTGCGGCATAAGTTCAACTTATCTACCAAGTTTCGTCGCTTTATCTGTCTTTTGTAATGAATTATCGCACTTTTTCGGTTTTTCGAAATTTTCGATATCGAAAAAGTGGTCGTGGTTGTAGTCCGATATCGTTCATTTTAAATAGCGATCTGAGATGAGTGCTCAGAAACCTACATACCAAATTTCATCAAGATACCTCAAAATTTACTCAAGTTATCGTGTTAACGGACGGACGGACGGACGGACATGGCTCAATCAAATTTTTTTTCGATCCTGATTATTTTGATATATGGAAGTCTATATCTATCTCGATTCCTTTATATATGTACAACCAACCGTTATCCAATCAAACTTAATATACTCTGTGAGCTTTGCTCAACTGAGTATAAAAAGTAAAGGTGTCTAAGTTCGGGTGTAACCGAACATTATATACTCAGCGTGGGCTTCAATTGTACATTTCATTTCAGATAAATTACTTTTCTACATTACACGTGGCACCACCCGTTTAAAAAAAAAATATCTCCCCATTTCCTCTTTCAATAAAACTTGATAAGTGAAATATCATTGATTCAAAACTATTTTTTGGTAAGTTATAGCTTATTATAGCGGCCACCGTGGTGTGATGGTAGCCTGCCTCGCCTACCTCACCGAATGCCCTGGGTCCACACTCCGGGCAAAGCAACATCAAAATTTTAGAAATAAGGTTTTTCAATTAGAAGCAATTTTTCTAAGCGGGGTAGCCCCTCGGCAGTGTTTGGCAAGCATTCCGAGTGTATTTCTGCCATGAAAAGCTCTTAGTAAAAACTCATCTGCCTCGCAGATGCCGTTCGGAGTTGGAATAAAACAAGTAGGTCCGTCCCGCCAATTTGAAGGAAAAATTAAAAAGGAGCACGACGCAAATTGGAAGAGAAGCTCGGCCTAAAATCTTTTCGGAAGTTATTCGCGCCTTACATTTATTTTTTTTTTTATTTTTTTTAGCTTATTATTCTAGTCTACGACCCTTTTAAACTTGTTTTATATCTAAGTTGCCGTGGTCATCAAACGACCCCGTCCATTTTTACTAGAAATATTTTCATCTATAGGGAAAATATGTGTACACAATTTCTGTTGGGGATAGGTCCTTAGAGCGTAATTAATAAAACACGTTTTAATATAATTGAGTTTATTGAAAGACTAAAAGAATATTGTGCATAAGAAATAAAATACATCAAAGGAGTAATAAGATGTAGAGTTGCATTTAAAGGTACGATCTATTCGTGTTGTAATCCTGAACCGGTTACTTTTCAACACTCTTCCTCAACACGAGTAGGTCGTTTACATATGCTTTGAACTCAAACCTAACAATTTTACAAACTTCTCATGTTTAGTTTTATTTAAATTCTTTGTAAGCACATCAGCAATCATCTCATTAGTGCAAGTATATTTAACTCCGATTTGATTATTATTAATTGCTTGTCTAACGAAGTGATATTTAATATCTATGTGCTTGCTTCGTGAGTGACAAACCGGGTTTTTCGCTAATTGCTGTGCACTTAAATTATCGCCGTAAACCACAATTGGATTACCAGAATCACATACGCAAATATCTTTCATAAGACTTCGTAAATACACTGCTTCTTTTGCAGCTGATGCCAATGCGATGTACTCTGCCTCTGTGCTGCTGAGGGCTACGCTGTTTTGTCGCTTACTTTCCCACGAGATTGCACTACCACCCATGAAATATAGTAGTCTTCAGTCATTGCCAGGTATCTTAAAATATGCTTGATACCAGATTCGTGCTCTTTATGCGGATTTTGATTTCGCTGTGCCAGCTTAGAAATTGAATGCAATATATCTGGCCTTGTACAAATAGCGGGATACATTAATGTACCGATTGCTGATTGGTAACTTGTAACATCTACTTTAGCACACGACTCGGTAGTGCATCCTATTTGAAAACCTGCGTCTAACGGTGTCTTCGCTACTCGACAGCTTGTCATATTGTATTTTTCTAAAATCTCTCTAACATACAGTGATTGCCCAACTGAGATGTTTCCCGTCTCGCCTTCTCTAGTGATCTCCATTCCTAAGAAATAAGAAATGGGACCCTTATCGACGCACTCAAAACTTCTTGATATCTGTGATTTAATCGCCAAGAGATCATCTTTGTTTTGGGAGCTAATGATAAAGTCATCTACATATACAGCAATGAGACTTAAATCACCTTTGTTACCCATTCTATATAAACAACGCTCATTATTACATGCCTCGAACCCAATTCTCTTTAAAACTTCATCCAGTTTTTGGTTCCACTCTCTTCCGGATTGTTTCAGTCCGTATATGGCTTTATTGAGCTTCAATACTCGATCAGGAAATTGTTTGTCGATAAAACATTCAGGTTGCTGCATATATACTACGTCAGTAAGCTCGCTGTTAAGGTATGCGCTACAAACATCCATTTGATGAGTGTACATTTTGAGCTCTGCCGATAATGCCAACACCATACGAATTGTAGCGTAACGTACTACCGGAGAAAATGTCTCAGTGTAATTTACACCGAATTGTTGGCTACAGCCCTTTGCGACTAAACGCGCCTTAAATCGTTCAACGCCACCATTTTTGTCGTTCTTTACGGTGAAAACCCATTTACACCCGATTGCCTTTTCGCCAGTTGGTAAGTCAACTAACTGCCACGTTTGGTTTCGCACCAAAGCATCATATTCGACTTTCATCGCCTTTGCCCACTCTTCCTTAAGCTCGCAGCTTTCAGTTTCTTTCGCCGTTTGAGGAATTTCAATTTCGCACGCACTTTGCATCATATTTACCGAATTATATACTTTTCGTGGGCGCCCAGGCTTTCCAGTACGTACAAACTTCGGCCTACCTCGACCAATTTGCGCAGGAGATTCTTCCTCTTTGGTCGGAGTTTCACAAAAAGTATCTTGGTAGTGCTGTTTGAATCAGAGGATGTCTTCGCCTCTTCAAACAAATCGCCGCTGTCATTTGCTTCATCTTCACTCAATACTTTAGATGATTTCGCTTTAGTAATGTGTTCACGATTTTCAGTGGATAAGAGGTCAGAAAAATCTACTAATTCATTTTTATTCATCGGTAAAAACTTTACATCGCGTTTCTCTACTATCATGCGCTGTTCTGAATCATATAAGCGATACGCTTTCGACGTTAGTGAATAACCTACCATAATGTACTTCTTTCCTTTAAGCTTGAATTTACTTTTGTTCACTTGATTCAACGCAATTGCTTCTGAGCCGAACACTCTTAAAAAATTTACAACTGGCTTTCGCCCAGACCAAGCCTCGTAAGGCGTCATATCATTTAATGCCTTTGTAGGCGATCTGTTTCGCAGAAATACTGCCGTATTAACTGCCTCTGCCCATAAACACTCGTGAAGCCCACTCTGAAGCAACATGGTACGTGCCATCTCAACTATGGTACGGTTGGCCCTCTCAGACACCCCGTGCTGCTGCGGCGTATACGGCACTGTCAGCTGTCGTTTTATGCCACACTCATTTAAATATTTATCAAACTCTTTATTTACGAACTCACGTCCATTATCGCTCCGAATTACTTTAATTCTTTTTTCAGTCTGGCACTCTACCAAATTGCAAACATTTTAAATTTTTCTAAGACTTCTTCTTTAGACTTAAGAAAATAAACAAACATGCGCCTGGATTTATCGTCTATGAAATTTAAGAAATAACGCGCACCACCAAGCGATTTTGTACGAAATGGGCCACACACATCTGTGTGTACTAATTCTAAAATTTCTTTTTCTCGGTTTTCCGTACTCTTCGGAAAAGGCTTTACGTTTATTTTGCACCGTGCACATACTTCGCACTCAATGTCTTTAGCGAACGTCACTTTGTCAATTCCGCGCACCATGTCTTTATTTATTAACTAGCCTTTACCCGCGGCCCCGTCCGCAAGGAGAAAATGAAATATGTGGGCTATTCACGTTAGCCTGCTTATAAAGTTATCTGTTTAAAATTTTTTTTCTGTCTAATGCATTTTATTTTTGTAATTGAGTAAAAAAAAGAACTTTATGAGCTGATAACCTGATAGGATCCCAAAATGATAACGAAATTATCCAGAAAAAGCCACGAAATGACCCCGACGCTATCGCGGACGGATCCCGAAAACCATCCAGAAACGCCCCGGAAGTGTTTCCAAAAGTTCCCGAAGTAGTCCCAAAAAAACCCGAAATGACAACGACACGATTCTAGACTTATCCAGATAACCACACAGAAATGATGCCTGAAGGGTACCAAATTGATCCCGAAATAGTCCCGAAAAAGTTCCGAAATTACCCTGACGGGCTCCCGGACGGATCTCAGAAACCATCCAGAAAATATCCAGGAAGGGTCCCTAAATTATCCCGACTAACTCCAGAAAAAGTTCCGAAATGGCTCCGAGGGGATCCACGATGGATCGCGAAAACCATACAGAAATGATTCCGGAAGGATTCCAAAATGATCCCGAAATAGTCCGGAATTGACCCAGATGGGATCCCGCACAGATCCAGAAATGATCCCGGAAGGGTGCAAAAACTATCCCGGAAAAGTAAAAAAAATCCCGAAATGGCTCCTACGGCATCCCGGACGGATCCAGAAATGATCTCGGAAGGGTCCCCAAATGATCCCAAAATGGTCCCGAAATGACCCTGATGGATCCGGCAAACCATCAAGAAATTATGCCGAAAGGGTCCCAAAATGATCCCGAAATAATACAGAAAAAGTCACGAAACGACCCCTAGAGGATCCCCAAATGATCCCGTATTAGCCCCGAAAAGGTCCCGAAATAACCCCGACGGGATCCCGGACAAATCCCGAAAACCATCCAGAAATGATGCCGGAAGGAATCCCAAATGATTCCGTAAAAGTCCCACATTGATTCCGACGGGATCCCGAACGGATACCGAAAATCATCCAGAAGTGACGCCGGAAAGGTCCTCAAATGATCACCTAATAGTCCCGAAATGACCCTTAAGGGGTCATGGACGGATCCCATAAACCATCCAGAAATGATCCCGATATATTCCCGAAGAAGTCCCGAAATGACCCTGACGGGATCTCGAACGCACCCCTAAATGACCCTGACGGGATCCCGGACAGATCCCGAAATCCATCCAGAAATGATCTTGGGAGGGACCCCAAATGATCCCGAAAAAGTCCCGCAATGATTCCGAGGGGATCCTGATCGGATACCGATAACCATCCAGAAGTGATGCCGGAAAGGTCCTCAAATGATCACCTAATACCAAAATGACCCTGACGGCATCCCGGACTGATCCCAAAATCCATCCAGAAATGATCTTGGGAAGGTCACAAAATTATCCCGAAATAGTCTCGGAAAAGTTCAGAAATTACCCTGACGGGTTCCCGGACGAATCCTGAAAGCCATCTCTAAATGATCCCGAAAAAGTCCCGAAATGACCCTGACTGGACCCCGAAAGGATCCCGAAAACTATCCAGAAATGATGCCGGAAACGTCCTCAAATGATCACCTAATAGTTCCGAAAAGACCCTGACGGGATCCCGAACGGATCCCGACAACTATCTAGAAATGATGCCGAAAGGGCCCGCAAATGATCCCGTATTAGTCGAGAAAAAGTCCCGAAATGAACCCGACGGGATGCCGGACGAATACCAAAAACCAGCCAGAAATGATGCCGGAAGGGACGCCAAATGAACCCGAAAAAGTCCCGCAATAATTCCGACGGGATCCTGAGCGGATACCGAAAACCATCCAGAAGTGATGCCGAAAAGGTCCTCAAATGATCACCTAATAGTCCCAAAATGACCCTGACGGCATCCCGGACAGATCCCGAAATCCATCCAGAAATGATCTTGGGAGGGTCCCAAAATTATCCCGAAATAGTCTGGGAAAAGTCCAGAAATTACCCTGACGGATACCGGACGAATCCTGAAAACCAATCTTAAATGATGCCGAAAAAGTCCCGAAATGACCCTGATGGGACCCGGAAAGGATCCCGAAAACTAACCAGAAATGATGCCGGAAAGGTCCTCAAATGATCTCCCAATAGTTCCGAAAAGACCCTGACGGGATCCCGAACGGATCCCGACAACTATCCAGAAATGATTTTGGAAGGGACCCCAATGATCCCGAAAAAGTCCCGCAATTATTCCGACGGGAATCTGAACGGATACCGAAAACCATCCAGAAGTGATGCCGGAACGGTCCTCAAATGCTCACCTAATAGTCCCAAAATGACCCTGAGGGCATCCCGGACAAATCCCGAAATCCATCCAGAAATGATCTTGGGAAGGTCCCAAAATGATCCCGAAATAGTCTCGGAAAAGTCCAGAAATTACCCTGACGGGTTCCCGGACGAATCCTGAAATGATTCCGAAAAAGCCCCGAAATGACCCTGACGGGATCCCGAAAGGATTCCAAAAACTATCCAGAAATGATGCCGGAAAGGTCCTCAAATGATCCCCTAATAGTTCCGAAATGACCGTGACGGGATCCCGAACGGATCCCGACAACTATCCAGAAATTATGCCGAAAGGGTCCGCAAATGATCCCGTATTAGTCGAGAAAAAGTCCCGAAATGACCCCGACGGGATCCCGGACGAATCCCAAAAACCATCCAGAAATGATGCCGGTAGGTATCCCAAATGATCCCGAAATGACCTCGTCGGCATCCCGGACGGATACCGAAAATTATCCAGAAATGATGCCGGAAAGGTCCACAAATGATCCCCTAATAGTCCCAAATTACCCTGATGGGATCCCGGACGGATCCCGAAAACCATCCAGAAATGATGCCGGAAGAGCCCCCAAATGATCCCGAAAAAGTCCCCAAATGACCCCGACGATATCCCGGACGGATCCCGAAAACCATCCAGAAATGATGCCGGAAGAGCCCCCAAATGATCCCGAAAAAGTCCCCAAATGACCCCGACGAGATCCCGCACGGATCCCGAAAACCATCCAGAAATGATGCCGGAAGAGCCCCAAATGATCCGGAAAAAGTCCCCAAATGACCCCGACATACTCCAGAAAAGGTTCCGAAATGGCTCTGAGGGAATCAACGACGGATCGCGAAAACCATACAGAAATGATTCCGGAAGGATCCCAAAATGATCCCGAAATAGTCCGGAAATGACCCAGATGGGATCCCGCACAGATCCAGAAATGATCCCGGAAGGGTCCAAAAACTATCCCGGAAAAGTAACAAAAAATCCCGAAATGGCTCCTACGGCATCCCGGACGGATCCAGAAATGATCTCGGAAGGGTCCCCAAATGATCCCAAAATGGTCCCGAAATGACCCTGATGGATCCGGCAAACCATCAAGAAATTATGCCGGAAGGGTCCCCAAATGATCCCGAAATAAAACAGAAAAAGTCACGAAACGACCCCTAGACCAAATGATCCCGTATTAGCCCCAAAAAAGTCCCAAAATGACCCTGGCGGGATCCCGAAAGGATTCCGAAAACAATACAGAAATGATGCCGGAAAGGTCCTCAAATGATCCCCTAATAGTCCCGAAATGACCGTGACGGGATCCCGACAACTATCCAGAAATGATGCCGAAAGGGTCCGCAAATGATCCCGTATTAGTCGAAAAAAAGTCCCGAAAGGACCACGACGGGATCCCGGACGAATCCCAAAAACCATCCAGAAATGATGCCGGTAGGTATCCCAAATGATCCCGAAATAGTCCCGAAATGATCTCGTTGGCATCCCGGACGGATCCCGAAAATTATCCAGAAATGATGCCGGAAAGGTTCCCAAATGATCCCCTAATAGTCCCGAAATTACCCTAATGGGATCCCGGACGGATCCCGAAAACCATCCAGAAATGATGCCGAAAGGGTTCCCAAATGATCCCGTATTAGTCGCGAAAAAGTCCCGAAATGACCCCGACGGGATCCCGGACGGATCCCGAAAACCATCCAGAAATGATGCCGAAAGGGTTCCCAAATGATCCCGTATTAGCCGCGAAAAAGTCCCGAAATGACCCCGACGGCATCCCGGACGGATCCCGAAAACCATCCAGAAATGATGCCGGATGAGCCCCAAAATGATCCCGAAAAAGTCCCCAAATGACCCCGACGAGATCCCGGACGGATCCCGAAAACCATCCAGAAATGATATCGGAAGAGCCCCCAAATGATCCCGAAAAAGTCCCCAAATGACCCCGACGATATCCCCGACGGATCCCGAAAACCATCCAGAAATGATGCCGGAAGAGCCCTCAAATGATCCCGAAAAAGTCCCCATATGACCCCGACGAGATCCCGCACGGATCCCGAAAACCATCCAGAAATGATGCCGGAAGGGTCCCCAAATGATCGCGAAATAGTCCCGAAATGATTCCGGAATAGTCCCGAAAATGTTCCAAAATAACCCCGACGGGATCCCGGACGGATCCCGTAAACTATACAGAAATGATCCCGGAAGGGTCCCAAAATGATCCATAAATAGTCCCGAAAAAGTCCCGAAATTACCCCGGCGTAATCCCGGACCGATCCCGAAAACCATCCAGAAATGAATAAGGTGAAGCTAATTATAAAACCATGTTAATAAGGCAGCAGGCGCATTGGAGCGAATAAAAAGTTAGATAGAAACATACAGGTAAAGCTAATAAAAGCGTGCTAATAAAAACAATTGATGGAGGGCGGATGGCGAGAGTAGAGGAGAGGACCACTGATCGTTCCTCCAAAATTGTCTAGATCTCGTTCTGTATGTACCAGATACCAAAAACTATTGATTTAGGAGAAAATTTAGATTGAGTTATAACAATTTATGGATTTTACACCAGAGGGGGAGATAAAGGGGGGCGGGCGGAGGGTGTCACTGCTTACTTTGTAAGCCCTCGACTTATTTGACCCCTTGAGTCTGTGATATTGGTGAAGGCCAGTATACGTAAAGTTATAATGTGTAAAAATTATGAAAAATAATTTCTCGAAGGGTCGTGGGACCCCCACCCCTCTTTCCATGTTCGAAAAAAATTTCGCTAGTAGACTACTGTCTGTGTCCCAAATTTCATCAAAATCCGTGTAGCCATTCTGGCGTGATTCAGACGCAAAGACGAAAAAATATAATAATTAAATTAAAACTGTTCCTAGTGGGCGGGGACCACGCCCCTTTTGAAAAATATATAGCTAGTAGATCCTTCTAGACTATTGGCTATATGTGTGCAAAATTTCATCCAAATCGGTCCAGCCGTTCTTGCGTTATTGAGTCACAAAGACAAACGTCTGGACAAACATCCAAACATCCAAACATCCAAACATCCAAACATCCAAACATCTAAACATCCAAACATCCAAACATCTTAACATCCAAACTTTCCCATTTATAATATATATTAGAATTAGATTCTTGTAAACTACCGTAGTTCAAATGTCCATATCGCTCGTGCCACGAAATTGCTTTTTCATTTGAAGAATAAAAACATTTGTTGCAATTTCTTTTGCTATTGCTTTTGCTACTGCATCGAAATACAAAAAGTTTGTTTACCTTCATGGCGCTCAACACTATTTCATTTTTGCTAATTATTTTTGCGCTATGTTTATCAAACATTACTTGTAGACCATTTTCTACAGCTCTAGCCACGGATATAAAATTACTGCCCATATTTGGCACAAACAAAACATTGTGTAGTATAATATCACTCTCTTGATTTCTAATTCGCACTTCACCCACACCTTCTGCGTAAATGAAATTGTCTCCCGCTAGACTAATTTTCTCTTTGTGATGTTTGAGTGAAATAAACAAATTTTTGTTGCAACACATATGCGCTGTCGCGCTGCTGTCAAGAAGCCAAGTCGAGTTGTCAAACGCACTAGCTTCTGCTGCTGCTAACATCGTAAATGAATGCTCATTTCTCTTCGTTGCTCTCTGATCGTTCTTATTGGATTTCAAGTTGCAGTTTGCAGCGTAATGACCGCGCTGCCCACACTTATAGCATTTGACATTTTGCATATTTCTATTTCTCTTATTCGTTGAAGTTTCCCCTTTTTCTGTATTCTTTGACCACAAAGCAAAAGCTTGCGATTCCCCTTCGAATTCAGCTGAACCGCGTTTTGTCTGCTTCTTTCGCTCGAACTCTTCTAGAAGTTTAACCTTCAAATTTGTCAATGCCGGCAACGTGTCTCTTGTCTCCATCGCAACAACAAAATGTTCGTACTGCATTGGTAGACTTGACAGTAGATTTATTGTAACTAATTCGTCTTTAATTTCAATTCCGACTTCGGTTAACTTTTCTACAACGCAAGTAAAGTCATTTAAATATTTAGACATATTTTCGCTGTCACTTAGCTTCATACCGAGAAGCTTTTTATATAACGACACCTTGTGTACAGGTCCACTTGGTTGATGCAAATTTTCTAGCGCCTTCCACGCTTCAGTTGATGTTTTGCATTGCTTTATATGGTTGAGTTGCGACGCTTTTACACTAAGAGTAATTGTGGCCAAATCCTTCTCATCAAGCGCTTCCCACTCGGATGCATCATTTTCAGGCTTTACAACTTTTTCGCTCACTATGTGCCATAGTCCGGCATGTATTAGGACACTTTTCATTTGTACCCGCCATGAGTCAAAATTCTTTTCATCGAGCTTCTCAATTTGATATAGCGAGTTCATTTTTGCGTATATCTTTGTTTAAAACGCGACACACCCGTTTTAATTTATTTATAAACGTCTTAATTACTTTCGCGGACCGTGTCCTAGGTCCATAACCAATGTTGGGGATAGGTCCTTGGAGCGTAATTAATAAAACACGTTTTAATATAATTGAGTTTATTGAAAGACTAAAAGAATATTGTGCATAAGAAATACAATACATCAAAGGAGTAATAAGATGTAGAGTTGCATTTAAAGGTACGATCTATTCGTGTTGTAATCCTGAACCGGTTACTTTTCAACAATTGCATTACGATATGTTAATTTTTCTTCGAGTTATGGCTCACGAAAAATAGCAAATTGCTTAGTTATGAAAGGGGCGGTGCCACGCCCATTTTTTAAAATTTGAAGTTTTCCTATTTACTGTTATAAATCCACTTGGGAAATGAAATACCATTGCTATAAAGCTCTTTCTTGCAAAGATATAGATTATTTTATTCGTTCACGACCCTTTTAAAAATCTTTTATATAAAAGTGGGAGTGGTCCTTAACCGATTTCGTTAATTTTTCTTCAAAGCATTCCTTATAGTAAAGGCAACTTCTCTGTCGAATTTTGTTACGATAGGTTTAACGATTTTTTATTTATGATTAATAATATTTGTAAAATTGATTTTATCACAAAAAATTATTTAAAATTTTTATCAAGGGTGTTAATATCAGTCCACACGTCAAATTTCAACATTCTAGGTGCATTATTTACTAAGTAATCGACATAGTCTTGTTGAATTGTGACTAGGAAACTTTAACAATATCTCTTATAAAGGAATTTTGGGATTTAAAATTATTAAGGTGGACCTCAATCTTTCAATTTAAGGCAAACCATGTACTTGGGATTAAGTAATTGATTATTTAAAATTTAAACACGCGCTCTACCATTATAATCTTAAATCCCAAAATTCTTTTACAAGAGCTATTTTTAAAGTTTTTTCGTCAAAATCCAACAAGACTATGTCTGTATTAACCCCCCGATGAGTGAGAAGGTCCTTAGGGACCTTTTTGCCTTTTCAAACTGAAATTACTCCTACTTCGGCCACTACAATTTACAATTTTATGGACGAAGACATGGATGAAGAAATTGATATTGCTGCAATTGATAATTATGAAGTTGAGGATGATGAAGATCGCACATACCAACCTGATGAAGAGTCAGATGCCGAAACTGAAGGATACGTCGAGCTAAATGAAGTACTGATGACGACGATGATGAAGAGGAAGAAAATGATGGACAGGAAACGTATGAAAGTTACTATATTGGTAAAGATGGCACCCAATTGAGTAAAACAAATACCACCAACATCACGCACTCGTAATCATAACGTGGTCGACTTCACAAGAAAGAAACCAGGACCAACAGGAAATATACACGACCCCTATACAATAATGCTTTCAATCATGACACAGGAAATAATACACATAATCCCCATTTACGGTCGAGTGTATTGCTGCCCCAATCGGCATCTACGAATCCCTCTATAGGTTTGCCATTACAACGGTATACTAGTTTGTAGTCTTCAGTCATTGCCAGGTATCTTAAAATATGCTTGATACCAGATTCGTGCTCTTTATGCGGATTTTGATTTCGCTGTGCCAGCTTAGAAATTGAATGCAATATATCTGGCCTTGTACAAATAGCGAGATACATTAATGCACCGATTGCTGATTGGTAACTTGTAACATCTACTTTAGCACACGACTCGGTAGTGCATCCTATTTGAAAACCTGCGTCTAACGGTGTCTTCGCTACTCGACAGCTTGTCATATTGTATTTTTCTAAAATCTCTCTAACATACAGTGATTGCCCAACTGAGATGTTTCCCGTCTCGCCTTCTCTAGTGATCTCCATTCCTAAGAAATAAGAAATGGGACCCTTATCGACGCACTCAAAACTTCTTGATATCTGTGATTTAATCGCCAAGAGATCATCTTTGTTTTGGGAGCTAATGATAAAGTCATCTACATATACAGCAATGAGACTTAAATCACCTTTGTTACCCATTCTATATAAACAACGCTCATTATTACATGCCTCGAACCCAATTCTCTTTAAAACTTCATCCAGTTTTTGGTTCCACTCTCTTCCGGATTGTTTCAGTCCGTATATGGCTTTATTGAGCTTCAATACTCGATCAGGAAATTGTTTGTCGATAAAACATTCAGGTTGCTGCATATATACTACGTCAGTAAGCTCGCTGTTAAGGTATGCGCTACAAACATCCATTTGATGAGTGTACATTTTGAGCTCTGCCGATAATGCCAACACCATACGAATTGTAGCGTAACGTACTACCGGAGAAAATGTCTCAGTGTAATTTACACCGAATTGTTGGCTACAGCCCTTTGCGACTAAACGCGCCTTAAATCGTTCAACGCCACCATTTTTGTCGTTCTTTACGGTGAAAACCCATTTACACCCGATTGCCTTTTCGCCAGTTGGTAAGTCAACTAACTGCCACGTTTGGTTTCGCACCAAAGCATCATATTCGACTTTCATCGCCTTTGCCCACTCTTCCTTAAGCTCGCAGCTTTCAGTTTCTTTCGCCGTTTGAGGAATTTCAATTTCGCACGCACTTTGCATCATATTTACCGAATTATATACTTTTCGTGGGCGCCCAGGCTTTCCAGTACGTACAAACTTCGGCCTACCTCGACCAATTTGCGCAGGAGATTCTTCCTCTTTGGTCGGAGTTTCACAAAAAGTATCTTGGTAGTGCTGTTTGAATCAGAGGATGTCTTCGCCTCTTCAAACAAATCGCCGCTGTCATTTGCTTCATCTTCACTCAATACTTTAGATGATTTCGCTTTAGTAATGTGTTCACGATTTTCAGTGGATAAGAGGTCAGAAAAATCTACTAATTCATTTTTATTCATCGGTAAAAACTTTACATCGCGTTTCTCTACTATCATGCGCTGTTCTGAATCATATAAGCGATACGCTTTCGACGTTAGTGAATAACCTACCATAATGTACTTCTTTCCTTTAAGCTTGAATTTACTTTTGTTCACTTGATTCAACGCAATTGCTTCTGAGCCGAACACTCTTAAAAAATTTACAACTGGCTTTCGCCCAGACCAAGCCTCGTAAGGCGTCATATATTTAATGCCTTTGTAGGCGATCTGTTTCGCAGAAATACTGCCGTATTAACTGCCTCTGCCCATAAACACTCGTGAAGCCCACTCTGAAGCAACATGGTACGTGCCATCTCAACTATGGTACGGTTGGCCCTCTCAGCGACCTCGTTCTGCTGCGGCGTATACGGCACTGTCAGCTGTCGTTTTATGCCACACTCATTTAAATATTTATCAAACTCTTTATTTACTAACTCACGTCCATTATCGCTCCGAATTACTTTAATTCTTTTTCCAGTCTGGCACTCTACCAAATTTGCAAACATTTTAAATTTTTCTAAGACTTCTTCTTTAGACTTAAGAAAATAAACAAACATGCGCCTGGATTTATCGTCTATGAAATTTAAGAAATAACGCGCACCACCAAGCGATTTTGTACGAAATGGGCCACACACATCTGTGTGTACTAATTCTAAAATTTCTTTTGCTCGGTTTTCCGTACTCTTCGGAAAAGGCTTTACGTTTATTTTGCACCGTGCACATACTTCGCACTCAATGTCTTTAGCGAACGTCACTTTGTCAATTCCGCGCACCATGTCTTTATTTATTAATTCTTGTAAACTACCGTAGTTCAAATGTCCATATCGCTCGTGCCACGAAATTGCTTTTTCATTTGAAGAATAAAAACATTTGTTGCAATTTCTTTTGCTATTGCTTTTGCTACTGCATCGAAATACAAAAAGTTTGTTTACCTTCATGGCGCTCAACACTATTTCATTTTTGCTAATTATTTTGCGCTATGTTTATCAAACATTACTTGTAGACCATTTTCTACAGCTCTAGCGGCGGATATAAAATTACTGCCCATATTTGGCACAAACAAAACATTGTGTAGTATAATATCACTCTCTTGATATCTAATTCGCACTTCACCCACACCTTCTGCGTAAATGAAATTGTCTCCCGCTAGACTAATTTTCTCTTTGTGATGTTTGAGTGAAATAAACAAATTTTTGTTGCAACACATATGCGCTGCCGCGCCGCTGTCAAGAAGCCAAGTCGAGTTGTCAAACGCACTAGCTTCTGCTGCTGCTAACATCGTAAATGAATGCTCATTTCTCTTCGTTGCTCTCTGATCGTTCTTATTGGATTTCAAGTTGCAGTTTGCAGCGTAATGACCGCGCTGCCCACACTTATAGCATTTGACATTTTGCATATTTCTATTTCTCTTATTCGTTGAAGTTTCCCCTTTTTCTGTATTCTTTGACCACAAAGCAAAGGCTTGCGATTCCCCTTCGAATTCAGCTGAACCGCGTTTTGTCTGCTTCTTTCGCCCGAACTCTTCTAGAAGTTTAACCTTCAAATTTGTCAATGTCGGCAACGTGTCTCTGTCTCCATCGCAACAACAAAATGTTCGTACTGCATTGGTAGACTTGACAGTAGATTTATTGTAACTAATTCGTCTTTAATTTCAATTCCGACTTCGGTTAACTTTTCTACAACGCAAGTAAAGTCATTTAAATATTTAGACATATTTTCGCTGTCACTTAGCTTCATACCGAGAAGCTTCTTATATAACGACACCTTGTGTACAGGTCCACTTGGTTGATGCAAATTTTCTAGCGCCTTCCACGCTTCAGTTGATGTTTTGCATTGCTTTATATGGTTGAGTTGCGACGCTTTTACACTAAGAGTAATTGTGGCCAAATCCTTCTCATCAAGCGCTTCCCACTCGGATGCATCATTTTCAGGCTTTACAACTTTTTCGCTCACTATGTGCCATAGTCCGGCATGTATTAGGACACTTTTCATTTGTACCCGCCATGAGTCAAAATTCTTTTCATCGAGCTTCTCAATTTGATATAGGGAGTTCATTTTTGCGTATATCTTTGTTTAAAACGCGACACACCCGTTTTAATTTATTTATAAACGTCTTAATTACTTTCGCGGACCGTGTCCTAGGTCCATAACCAATGTTGGGGATAGGTCCTTGGAGCGTAATTAATAAAACACGTTTTAATATAATTGAGTTTATTGAAAGACTAAAAGAATATTGTGCATAAGAAATACAATACATCAAAGGAGTAATAAGATGTAGAGTTGCATTTAAAGGTACGATCTATTCGTGTTGTAATCCTGAACCGGTTACTTTTCAACAATTGCATTACGATATGTTAATTTTTCTTCGAGTTATGGCTCACGAAAAATAGCAAATTGCTTAGTTATGAAAGGGGCGGTGCCACGCCCATTTTTTAAAATTTGAAGTTTTCCTATTTACTGTTATAAATCCACTTGGGAAATGAAATACCATTGATATAAAGCTCTTTCTTGCAAAGATATAGATTATTTTATTCGTTCACGACCCTTTTAAAAATCTTTTATATAAAAGTGGGAGTGGTCCTTAACCGATTTCGTTAATTTTTCTTCAAAGCATTCCTTATAGTAAAGGCAACTTCTCTGTCGAATTTTGTTACGATAGGTTTAACGATTTTTTATTTATGATTAATAATATTTGTAAAATTGATTTTATCACAAAAAATTATTTAAAATTTTTATCAAGGGTGTTAATATCAGTCCACACGTCAAATTTCAACATTCTAGGTGCATTATTTACTAAGTAATCGACATAGTCTTGTTGAATTGTGACTAGGAAACTTTAACAATATCTCTTATAAAGGAATTTTGGGATTTAAAATTATTAAGGTGGACCTCAATCTTTCAATTTAAGGCAAACCATGTACTTGGGATTAAGTAATTGATTATTTAAAATTTAAACACGCGCTCTACCATTATAATCTTAAATCCCAAAATTCTTTTACAAGAGCTATTTTTAAAGTTTTTTCGTCAAAATCCAACAAGACTATGTCTGTATTAACCCCCCGATGAGTGAGAAGGTCCTTAGGGACCTTTTTGCCTTTTCAAACTGAAATTACTCCTACTTCGGCCACTACAATTTACAATTTTATGGACGAAGACATGGATGAAGAAATTGATATTGCTGCAATTGATAATTATGAAGTTGAGGATGATGAAGATCGCACATACCAACCTGATGAAGAGTCAGATGCCGAAACTGAAGGATACGTCGAGCTAAATGAAGTACTGATGACGACGATGATGAAGAGGAAGAAAATGATGGACAGGAAACGTATGAAAGTTACTATATTGGTAAAGATGGCACCCAATTGAGTAAAACAAATACCACCAACATCACGCACTCGTAATCATAACGTGGTCGACTTCACAAGAAAGAAACCAGGACCAACAGGAAATATACACGACCCCTATACAATAATGCTTTCAATCATGACACAGGAAATAATACACATAATCCCCATTTACGGTCGAGTGTATTGCTGCCCCAATCGGCATCTACGAATCCCTCTATAGGTTTGCCATTACAACGGTATACTAGTTTGTAGTCTTCAGTCATTGCCAGGTATCTTAAAATATGCTTGATACCAGATTCGTGCTCTTTATGCGGATTTTGATTTCGCTGTGCCAGCTTAGAAATTGAATGCAATATATCTGGCCTTGTACAAATAGCGAGATACATTAATGCACCGATTGCTGATTGGTAACTTGTAACATCTACTTTAGCACACGACTCACTAGTGCATCCTATTTGAAAACCTGCGTCTAACGGTGTCTTCGCTACTCGACAGCTTGTCATATTGTATTTTTCTAAAATCTCTCTAACATACAGTGATTGCCCAACTGAGATGTTTCCCGTCTCGCCTTCTCTAGTGATCTCCATTCCTAAGAAATAAGAAATGGGACCCTTATCGACGCACTCAAAACTTCTTGATATCTGTGATTTAATCGCCAAGAGATCATCTTTGTTTTGGGAGCTAATGATCAAGTCATCTACATATACAGCAATGAGACTTAAATCACCTTTGTTACCCATTCTATATAAACAACGCTCATTATTACATGCCTCGAACCCAATTCTCTTTAAAACTTCATCCAGTTTTTGGTTCCACTCTCTTCCGGATTGTTTCAGTCCGTATATGGCTTTATTGAGCTTCAATACTCGATCAGGAAATTGTTTGTCGATAAAACATTCAGGTTGCTGCATATATACTACGTCAGTAAGCTCGCTGTTAAGGTATGCGCTACAAACATCCATTTGATGAGTGTACATTTTGAGCTCTGCCGATAATGCCAACACCATACGAATTGTAGCGTAACGTACTACCGGAGAAAATGTCTCAGTGTAATTTACACCGAATTGTTGGCTACAGCCCTTTGCGACTAAACGCGCCTTAAATCGTTCAACGCCACCATTTTTGTCGTTCTTTACGGTGAAAACCCATTTACACCCGATTGCCTTTTCGCCAGTTGGTAAGTCAACTAACTGCCACGTTTGGTTTCGCACCAAAGCATCATATTCGACTTTCATCGCCTTTGCCCACTCTTCCTTAAGCTCGCAGCTTTCAGTTTCTTTCGCCGTTTGAGGAATTTCAATTTCGCACGCACTTTGCATCATATTTACCGAATTATATACTTTTCGTGGGCGCCCAGGCTTTCCAGTACGTACAAACTTCGGCCTACCTCGACCAATTTGCGCAGGAGATTCTTCCTCCTTGGTCGGAGTTTCACAAAAACTATCTTGGTAGTCGCTGTTTGAATCAGAGGATGTCTTCGCCTCTTCAAACAAATCGCCGCTGTCATTTGCTTCATCTTCACTCAATACTTTAGATGATTTCGCTTTAGTAATGTGTTCACGATTTTCAGTGGATAAGAGGTCAGAAAAGTCTACTAATTCATTGTTATTCATCGGTAAAACTTTACATCGCGTTTCTCTACTATCATGCGCTGTTCTGAATCATATAAGCGATACGCTTTCGACGTTAGTGAATAACCTACCATAACGTACTTCTTTCCTTTAAGCTTGAATTTACTTTTGTTCACTTGATTCAACGCAATTGCTTCTGAGCCGAACACTCTTAAAAAATTTACAACTGGCTTTCGCCCAGACCAAGCCTCGTAAGGCGTTATATTATTTAATGCCTTTGTAGGCGATCTGTTTCGCAGAAATACTGCCGTATTAACTGCCTCTGCCCATAAACACTCGTGAAGCCCACTCTGAAGCAACATGGTACGTGCCATCTCAACTATGGTACGGTTGGCCCTCACAGCGACCTCGTTCTGCTGCGGCGTATACGGCACTGTCAGCTGTCGTTTTATGCCACACTCATTTAAATATTTATCAAACTCTTTATTTACGAACTCACGTCCATTATCGCTCCGAATTACTTTAATTCTTTTTCCAGTCTGGCACTCTACCAAATTTGCAAACATTTTAAATTTTTCTAAGACTTCTTCTTTAGACTTAAGAAAATAAACAAACATGCGCCTGGATTTATCGTCTATGAAATTTAAGAAATAACGCGCACCACCAAGCGATTTTGTACGAAATGGGCCACACACATCTGTGTGTACTAATTCTAAAATTTCTTTTTCTCGGTTTTCCGTACTCTTCGGAAAAGGCTTTACGTTTATTTTGCACCGTGCACATACTTCGCACTCAATGTCTTTAGCGAACGTCACTTTGTCAATTCCGCGCACCATGTCTTTATTTATTAATTCTTGTAAACTACCGTAGTTCAAATGTCCATATCGCTCGTGCCACGAAATTGCTTTTTCATTTGAAGAATAAAAACATTTGTTGCAATTTCTTTTGCTATTGCTTTTGCTACTGCATCGAAATACAAAAAGTTTGTTTACCTTCATGGCGCTCAACACTATTTCATTTTTGCTAATTATTTTTGCGCTATGTTTATCAAACATTACTTGTAGACCATTTTCTACAGCTCTAGCGGCGGATATAAAATTACTGCCCATATTTGGCACAAACAAAACATTGTGTAGTATAATATCACTCTCTTGATATCTTATTCGCACTTCACCCACACCTTCTGCGTAAATGAAATTGTCTCCCGCTAGACTAATTTTCTCTTTGTGATGTTTGAGTGAAATAAACAAATTTTTGTTGCAACACATATGCGCTGTCGCGCCGCTGTCAAGAAGCCAAGTCGAGTTGTCAAACGCACTAGCTTCTGCTGCTGCTAACATCGTAAATGAATGCTCATTTCTCTTCGTTGCTCTCTGATCGTTCTTATTGGATTTCAAGTTGCAGTTTGCAGCGTAATGACCGCGCTGCCCACACTTATAGCATTTGACATTTTGCATATTTCTATTTCTCTTATTCGTTGAAGTTTCCCCTTTTTCTGTATTCTTTGACCACAAAGCAAAGGCTTGCGATTCCCCTTCGAATTCAGCTGAACCGCGTTTTGTCTGCTTCTTTCGCCCGAACTCTTCTAGAAGTTTAACCTTCAAATTTGTCAATGTCGGCAACGTGTCTCTGTCTCCATCGCAACAACAAAATGTTCGTACTGCATTGGTAGACTTGACAGTAGATTTATTGTAACTAATTCGTCTTTAATTTCAATTCCGACTTCGGTTAACTTTTCTACAACGCAAGTAAAGTCATTTAAATATTTAGACATATTTTCGCTGTCACTTAGCTTCATACCGAGAAGCTTCTTATATAACGACACCTTGTGTACAGGTCCACTTGGTTGATGCAAATTTTCTAGCGCCTTCCACGCTTCAGTTGATGTTTTGCATTGCTTTATATGGTTGAGTTGCGACGCTTTTACACTAAGAGTAATTGTCGCCAAAGCCTTCTCATCAAGCGCTTCCCACTCGGATGCATCATTTTCAGGCTTTACAACTTTTTCGCTCACTATGTGCCATAGTCCGGTACACTTGTCATTTGTACCCGCCATTAGTCAAAATTCTTTTCATCGAGCTTCTCAATTTGATATAGCAAGTTCATTTTTGCATATATCTTTGTTTAAAACGCGACACACCCGTTTTAATTTATTTATAAACGTCTTAATTACTTTCGCGGACCGTGTCCTGGGCCCATAACAAATGTTGGGGATAGGTCCTTGGAGCGTAATTAATAAAACACGTTTTAATATAATTGAGTTTATTGAAAGACTAAAAGAATATTGTGCATAAGAAATACAATACATCAAAGGAGTAATAAGATGTAGAGTTGCATTTAAAGGTACGATCTATTCGTGTTGTAATCCTGAACCGGTTACTTTTTAACAATTTCATTACGATATGTTAATTTTTCTTCGAGTTATGGCTCACGAAAAATAGCAAATTGCTTAGTTATTAAAGGGGCGGTGCCACGCCCATTTTTTAAAATTTGAAGTTTTCCTATTTACTGTTATAAATCCACTTGGGAAATGAAATACCATTGATATAAAGCTCTTTCTTGCAAAGATATAGATTATTTTATTCGGTCACGACCCTTTTAAAAATCTTTTATATAAAAGTGGGAGTGGTCCTTAACCGATTTCGTTAATTTTTCTTCAAAGCATTCCTTATAGTAAAGGCAACTTCTCTGTCGAATTTTGTTACGATAGGTTTAACGATTTTTTATTTATGATTAATAATATTTGTAAAATTGATTTTATCACAAAAAATTTTTTCAAATTTTTATCAAGGGTGTTAATATCAGTCCACACGTCAAATTTCAACATTCTAGGTGCATTATTTACTAAGTAATCGACATAGTCTTGTTGAATTGTGACTAGGAAACTTTAACAATATCTCTTATAAAGGAATTTTGGGATTTAAAATTATTAAGGTGGACCTCAATCTTTCAATTTAAGGCAAACCATGTACTTGGGATTAAGTAATTGATTATTTAAAATTTAAACACGCGCTCTACCATTATAATTTTATTTCCCAAAATTCTTTTACAAGAGCTATTTTTAAAGTTTTTTCGTCAAAATCCAACAAGACTATGTCTGTATTAATCCCCCGATGAGTGAGAAGGTCCCTAGGGACCTTTTTGCCTTTTCAAACTGAAATTACTCCTACTTCGGCCACTACAACCACCCCCCCCCCCCCCCCCCTCCCCCTCTCCAGTTACTCTGTGTTCTAAGAGTATTATGTTGCGCATCTTTTGAAAAAAAACCAAGCGGATCGGATCATTACTTTAGGAGTTATTGAGGTTTTAGTGAGAGTAGTACGCGGACGTGTGAATAGGTCCGTATGGACCTTGTACTGAATTTCACTAATAAATGCATGTTTTTGAACATCATTATAATTTTTTTATTGTTTCAACACATAATTTACTTGTTCTGAACGCATAGACATTAGGGATGATGATAAAAAGAAAAATTCGAAGACATGAACTTTATTGCTTTCAAGGAAAGGCACAATATTCTAATTTTATACTACTAGCAATAAACCAGTTCTTAGAATTTTTTGTTTTTATAATTATCCCTAATGTCTTTGAGTTCAGGTAGACGTACGAGAGAGTATAAAAGAAGTTGTAGTTTCGTAAACCAAATCAAACCAAATCAGTCAAAGTTTAGACAGCGAAGAGTAAAATCGTGTGTGATAGTAACAAAAATATAAATATGGCAGATTCAAGTAATTTGGACGTTGCTGAAATCGTTGTATGCCGTAGTAGACGTTACCAGCAAATGACTGCTGATGAAAGGCGTGCAGTTTTAGTAGATTTGCTGATTTTATGGACGAAGACATGGATGAAGAAATTGATATTGCTGCAATTGATAATTGTGAAGTTGAGGATGATGAAGATCGCACATACCAACCTGATGAAGAGTCAGATGCCGAAACTGAAGAATACGTCGAGCTAAATGAAGTACTGATGACGACGATGATGAAGAGGAAGAAAATGATGGACAGGAAACGTATTAAAGTTACTATATTGGTAAAGATGGCACCCAATTGAGTAAAACAAATTTCACCAACATCACGCACTCGTAATCATAACGTGGTCGACTTCACAAGAAAGAAACCAGGACCAACAGGAAATATACACGACCCCTATACAATAATGCTTTCAATCATGACACAGGAAATAATACACTTAGTGCTACGTGAAACAAATCGTAAAGGCAGGGAGGTTACAGCTGCATGGAATTTGGCGAATCCCACGATGAGAAAGGAGTGGAAGCTAGTGACAGTGAAAGAGTTTGACGCCTTTGTAGCTATTCTTTTGTATGCTGGACTCACAAGATCAAACTATGAACCAGCTATGGAATTATGGGGCACGACGCTTTGCCCAATATACAAAGCTGCGTTGTCGTACGATTGCTTCATTTTTATAAAGCAATTTATTCGATTCCACAATGGAAATACTCGGCAACAGCGAGTCATCAACAGCAAAACTGCGGCTATTGGCGATATTTGGCAAATTTGCAACATAACTTCGCAGCAGCTTACACTCCCCATGAAGAACTAACAGTTGATGAGCAGTTGTTCCCTTACAGAGGCCGCACCCGCTTCACACAATGTATTCCGTCAAAGCCAGCTAAGTATGGTTTGAAAGTATGGTGGTTATGCCACTCACAGGGTTATTATCCTGTGAAGGGAATGATATATTCTGGAAAACTGCCAAACCAACAACGGGTGATAAACCAAGGGCAGAACGTAGTGCAGGATCTTGTAGAAAAATATTTAGATGCTGGCCGTACTATATACGCGGATAATTTCTTTACCACTCTTGACTTGGCGCGTATTTTGATGAGGAGGAAGACCGCATATGTTGTTACAGTGCGCTACAACAAAACATTCATTCCAGAGGAGTTCAAGAAGAACCCGAAGCGCACCATCAATAGTACATTATTTGGGTTCAACGAAGGGGATATAGCGTTATGCTCATACGTGCCGAAAAAAAATAAAGTGGAGAACGTGCTCACCACAATGCACTACACCTGCCGCGTTGACGAGCAAACCGAGAATCGGAAGCCTTATGCTATATTAGATTACAACACCAACAAATGCGGCGTTGATACCATGGATCAAATGCTAGGCACTTACAGCTGCAAACGAGCAACACAACGATGGCCGTTGGCCATGTTTTATAATATGCTGGACATCGCTGAATTGGCTGCTTTTACGATTTACAACGAAATAAATCCTATAAAAAGGAGTGACAGACGGCGGTAGTTCTTGTTACTGCTAACGAAACAATTGGCCACACCAAATATCAAAGAACGTGCCCTGAACAATCATATAACCTCATATCCAAGGATACGCAATGCGATGGAAGCATTCGATGTCAGGGTAAGAAAAACATCTTCAAATTCAAGAATAGAATATATATTTATTTGTTTTTTATTTTTCTTTTCATTTCAGGTATTACCAAAACCGATGGAAGGCATTGCACCGTCGTTTGCGGCTAGGTCAAATAGACCGTCATGTCGCCTTTGCCGTTCTGAGTGCGGGTGGCAGCGGAAAACGCGGACATACTGCTTCGGCTGCGGCAACGCTGTTTGCGGAGAACATAGCACACTTTTACATCGCTGCAACACTTGCGCATAGGGCGGGGGACAAGAAGTACACGCTCAACAACAATAATTTTTAAACTTTTTTATAATAGTCTTAAGAAAATTCAAGCAAAAATTTAAAAAATTGAAAAAATTATTTTTGTATGTAGAATTTAGTTGTAATCAATAAAAACAAAAAAAAAATCAAAGAAAAAAAATGTTTCTATGAAAAAAACATGATTTACAAAAAAAAAGGTCCGTAGGAACCTTTTCACACGGCCGTGAGGTTCAGAACTGACACTCATCGGAGGGTTAAAGGAAAAATGTACTTTTTGGTCCATTTATATAAAGGTAGTCCTTAACATTTTTTTATCATCTTTTTATTTTCAATTTTTTAGTACTGCCTACAAAAAGGCAATTGTAACTTTGATTAGTAATTGAAGTAATTCCTAAATGAAAATTCTTATCTTTATTTATTTGTTCAAAATAGCTAGATCTGCAAATACAAGACACAAACGCTTCTGGTTATATGTATATGACCATTATATCCAGCAGATGTAACCGTAATTCTCTTGGCTGTGGTGCATTACCCAGCGACATCTGTTGGATATAATGGCACTTAACCAGAAGGGTTTATGTCTTGTATTTGCATTGTGTATTGCTATGGTTAATTTTACAGCTTTCAGCTATTCAATTTCCACATCTAAAGGTCGTGCACTGAGGGAAATGCTTGGACTGCTACATCATTTTTGCTATTGATAGCGACGTATTTCGTGCGATATCTATTTTGAATGGATCCACTATCAAATCTTATTTGCATCTAATAAAAAGTCATATTACAATTTAAATTTTTTTTTGTTGGGACGTTAGTTTTTTTATTTGTATAAGAAAAATACTTATGGACGGCACTGTACTATTTCATATTGGCGTGAAAGCAATATTACAACTTGTTGAAATGCTTTTTGGATAAAAACTTTTTTTTATATTTCATATATTTGAATATTTCTCTTGGGTTTTCAAGAATCGTGGTGAAAGTCGCGTACGCCTAAAAGTATGCAAGGACGTGCATTTAGTTGGGCCTTCAACGAGGTGGAATTCTACAACGCCTGCAACACTCAGGAGGGTAGCCATGAAGGTATGGCCTAATCTTCTAAATTGTTCGACTTGTGCGTTACGTAGCTCAAATTTTTTGAATAAGCATTGTACTGTCACCGAGTTTTAAACTATATTTCAGGATTCAAGTCTCTAGATATCCAGGAAGCTAGTTAAAAATCGATTGCAATATTCCCAATTTAAAACTAGTTTTCTCAATATCTCGATCCATCCGCCACCTAGCGGAATTTTTTTGATAAAATGTTGCTTTGTCACCGGGCTCTGACCCACGGCCCAAGATTCATGTCTCTAGCTCATCGGGAAGTTACTCGAAAGTCGATCGCAAAATTCCCACCGTTTTAAAGGATTTACAGTTATCTTGACTAGCGCGCCACCTAGCGGAACTTTCTTTTCTATAAGTTGTATTGTTACCAGGCCTCTAACTAAGTGTCAAGTTTCAAGTCTCTAGGTAACCGGGAAGTTAGTTAAAAATGAATTGAAACATTTCCAAATTAAAATTTGTTTTTTTACTATCTCGATCCGTGCCATATTAATAATAATTGTCACGTACACCTGTAAAAAGGTGGATCCGACCCTTTGCGCTATCAAGGTGGAATGTCCCCCAGCTAGCTCAGGGCGAGAGGTCGGGGCCCTTAACCCTTGTCCACCTTCTTGCGGGGCGGATGTCACAATCATCATAATACTTACATCCATGCACACAGACGGACAGACGGACGATCCGCGTGCCACCTAAGGAATTTTTTTGATCAAATGTTGCATTGTCACCGAGTTCTGACACACGGCCCAAGGTTCAAGTCTCTAGCTCACCGGCAAGTTCCTCAAAAATCGATCGCAAATTTCCCCTCGTTTTTCAGGGATTTGTAGTTATCTCAACTAGCACACCACCATTTTCTTAATATCTCGATCCATGGCCACCTATCGAAATTTTTTTGATCAGATATTGCATTGCCACTGGGTTCTGACTGACGGCCCAAGTTTCAATTCTCTAGCTCACCGGGAAGTTACTTAAAAGTCGATCGAAAAATTCCCTGCGTTTTTTCAGGGATCTTCGTGTATCTCGATTCGTCTGCCACCTGGCGGCATTTTGTTTTCCAAGAATTGTAGTGCCATCGACTCGCAAACTATGGGCTAGTCTCTGGATCACCGAGAAGTTAGTTAAAAGTCGATCGCAAAATTTCCTTTTTAAATTAAATTTTCTGTATATATCGATCCGTGCGCCACCTAGCGGATTTTTTCACTTGCATTGTAATGTCCCCCAGATCTGAACTATGTTCTAAGGAACAAGTGTCTAGCTCAACGGGAAGTTACCGAAAAATACTTTTCCGTGGGTCAAAAATTCGTGTGAAAATGAGGGGACAAACATGAAAGGGGCTTAATATAAAGTTAGTAAAAATGTAAAAAAAGGTCAGGGTAATTAAGGAAATTTTCCAACTTTTCTAGAAATAGCTTATTACCTGCATCTATGCACTTTTACAAAATCTTTTATATAAGAGAAAGCAGTTAAACCGATTTAGACCATTTTTACTGGAAATATTTCCTGTTAAACACCAAATTTTTCGTCAAGTTATGGTTCCAGAAACGTTGGGAAATGCATTTTAGGAAAGGTGCAGTGCCACGCCCATTTTTCAAGATTTGAATTTTTTCCCATTTCTTGTTATAATGGCTTAAAATACGATTGGTATGAAACTAATTTTCGCTATGATTTATCTTATTATTTTTGTCTACGACCCTTTTTAAAGTCATTTATATAAAAGTGGGCATGGTCCTTAACCAATCTTATTAATTTTTACTAGAAATATTTCCTGCTATAAGGAAATATGTGTACCCAATTTTGTTACGATATGTACATTTTTCTTCGAGTTATGGCTCCCGAAACATTGAAAATTGCTTAGACAAAAAAGGGGCGGTGCCACACCCATTTTCAAAAATTTTAGTGTTCTCCAATTAAATGTCATAATTCAATTTAGAAAGTAAAATTCTATTGATACAGCTCTATTTCGCTAAGATATAGCTTATTATTTTCGTCTACGACCCTTTTAAAATCTTTTATATAAAATTGGGCGTGGTCATTAACCGATCTCGCCCATTTTTTCTAGAAATATTTCCTGATATAGGGAAAATTTATGTACCCCATCGAGTTATGGCTCCCGAAATATAGAAAATTGCTTGGTCAAAAAAGGGGCGGTGCCACGCCCACTTTTTTAAATTTTAAGTTTTTCCTATTTATTGTTATAAATCCACTTGTGAAATGAAATACCGTTGATATAAAGCTCCCTTTTGCAAAGATGTAGCTTATTTAATTCGTCCACGACCTTTTTAAAAATCTTTTATATAAAAGTCGGCGTGGTCCTTAACCGATTTCGTTAATTTTTCTTCAAGGCCTTCCTTATAGTAAAGGCAACCTCTGCCGAATTTTGTTACGATAGGTTCAACGATTTTTGATTTATGATTAATAATATTTGTAAAATTGATTTTATCACAAGTGGGCGGTACCACGCCCATTTAAACAAATTTTTTCAAATTTTTATCAAGAATATCAATATCAGTGCATACCTCAAATTTCATCATTCTAGGTGTATTATTTACTAAATAATCAGCTTTTATATGTTTCCAAATATGTTATATATATAAAAAGTGGGTGTAGTTATCATCCGACCTCGCTCATTTCCAATACCAATCTATTCTGGGTCCAGATAAGCTCGCGTACCAAATTTGGTGAAGATATCTCAATATTTACTCAAGTTATCGCGTTAACGGACAGACGGACAGACGGACGGAGAGACGGACGGGCATGGCTCAATCAATTTTTTTTTCGATACTGATGGTTTTGATATATGGAAGTCTATATCTATCTCGATTCCTTTATACCTGTACAACCAACCGTTATCCAATCAAAGTTAATATACTCTGTGTGCTAAGAACGCTGAGTATAAAAAGCTCTCTCATGCTTGAGATTTTAGTCTGTTACGGGCATTAGAGTGGGCTTCACGTGGTATGATATAACATTCAGAATAGTAAAGTTAACTGCTCGTCAAGGTAAACCACTTGCAATCGAAATGGATATTACAGGGCACCGATACGAACTTAAGTGTTATTCAAAGTGTTATCCTCATCATAGATGCCAACATATTAAGATTGGAGAGAAAAAGTGACGGCAGCTGCCGTGGACATGCCATCTTATGTCTGTAACAAAGTCCTTGAAAAAATAGAGGAAGCATTAAAATGCATAAAGTGCGCGTGTGCAGAATTTTCCCAATTGAAGGAGATATTAATAAAAAAAATCCAAAAATTTAAGCAACAAATGTTTGTTATTAATATGCTAATGCTTCAGTGTATTAAATACGTTTTTATGTAACTGATGTGGTGTCAAGACGTTCAAAGTAAATACAAGAATATTATTAAATTGTGATAACAGTAATTGAAATAAAATTTTAAGAAAATAATTTCAGCAATACTGCATCTACACATGTACAACGTACGTACATAATTTCATACATTGCACATACATACGCTGAACTTTTAATAATACTAGTAACTTGGTGTGATATACCGACATATTAAGAACGAGCTTCTATTCCAGTTCGTGTCGTGCTCCTTTTTGATATTTCTTTTTGGTGTGATAGGTGAGAAAAATTAAAAAGTAAATAAATAAGTGAATTTGTTATATGTTAAGCCATATTTCGTTAAAGTCATATAAGCGTTTATAGCTCCTTTATTTGGTTCCACAATTCCCAGCAAACGGGCTCCCTCTCCATATAACTATTCCGACTCTTCACCTACCAACACTCCCACTTTCACTCCTTCTCCAACCCCCAAACGAAACTCCCGTTTTCAAACAAACCCCAATAAACATTTTATAGAGTGAGAGACAATAACAACGGAGTTATACCACTTTTAGAAAGCCATTTATGCATGCAGTGAATGTAAAAATTTCAGGTTTGTTGGTTATGGCTTTGTGAATTAGGCTAACGATATGTACATATGTAAAATAAATAAAAAATAGTTGCTTAGTTAAAAAGACCTAATTAAGCCTTTTCCTTTTAAGGGTGTAACACCGCTTATTGAAAAATTCATAAAATACATGACATAATCGCACACATAACCATTCTTACAAGATTTGATTTAGATATGGTTTTTGAATTTTCGGATCAGCCAATGCCCGTCAGGTCTATGTGGAGAAGGACTACCTTTTAAGTCCTAAACTTATCCCAACTTAAACTACGTGTTCGCTTTAAAGTAGTATCACTTGTTAAGATACCGACCAATGTTTTTTGTGTAACTGCAACTTTTAGAATATTGCTAATATACTTACATAGCTCAAACACCGAACATGTCAAAATTATGTACCCTATAGCACTAAAAACTCAATTATAAATATGTGTACAGTGAGAGAAAAAACGTTTAATTGAGGCAAGTGATAATACACACAGCAGAGTCGAAAGATATTGCCAAGCTTAGGATCACAAAACTGGGGATGAAAGTCTTACTTTTAGTTTGCCAGTTGCTGCCTTGGACAGTTCCACTTTCCTAGACGTTCTGGCCTCAGCGACGGCAACCCCCCGACGGGTTTCATCGTACAACGTTTTCAGGCCGTAAACCCAACTACACTGGGTACTTCGATGTTTAGGCAAGGACGCCCAGTCTCAGGGCCACAACAGCATTTGCGCCTTGGCTTCTCTGAACCCAGGCGCAGTCACCCATAATTTACCCTCAGAATGACAACGTCTTGCCCGCTGCGCTTTAGAATACTACAGGTTAAAAGTAATTGGTTAACTGAGAAGATCACAGAGATAGTCGATTTTATGAAGTGGCACAACATCCGCATTGCAGCGATCCAAGGGACTAAACTCACGACAAGATCTGCTTTGGAGACTTTCTCTGGATAAAACGTTTACCACTCAGTGCAATATAATCTATTTGATCCCCACATCGGCCGAAGGAACAATGTCTTTGAACCTCAAGGCATATCACCTATTGCCCAGTGGTTACTGCCCTGACATCAGCGCACTACTCCTGGCGAAAATCACATTATTCTAGACGATTAATGACCACCAAGATCTGTGACATTCTCATCTACAGACGAACAGCAGGAGTGAGATGTTGGCGGACCATAAAGGAACACGTAAGGAAGTCCAAGTTTGGGTGAAATCGAACATTATATCCCCAGCTGTACATTTGAAATGCTGTTGTTGTTTGTTTTGTGTGCTTAATAGTGTTACAAGGCTGCGCAATAATACATATACTTATGGTTCTATTCTGAACTAATTTTTCTTCGAATTATGGCTCCAGAAACATAGAAAATTGCTTAGTCATAAAAGGGGCGACCACGACCATTTTTTAAAATTTGAAGTTATTCCTATTTATTGTTATAAACCATTTGGGATATGAAATACCATTGAAATGAAGTTATTTTTTTGCAAAGATATAGCTTATGTTATTCATCCACGACCCTTTTAAAAATCTTTTATGTAAAAGTGCGTGTGGTCCTTAACCGATTTCGTTGATTTTTCTTCAAAGCTTTCCTTATAGTAAAGGCAACCTCTCTTTCGAATTTTTTTACGATAGGTTTAACGATTTTTGATTTATGATTAATAATATTTGTAAAATTGATTTTATCACAAGTGGGCGGTGCCACGCCCATTTCAAACAATTTTTTCAAATTTTTACCAATAGTCTCAATATTAGTCCACACGTCAAATTTGAACATTATGGGAGTATTATTTACTAAATAATCAGGTTTTATATGTTTTCCAAAATGTTATATATATATAAAGTGGGCATGGTTATCATCCGATTTCGCCCATTTTCAAAACCAATCTATTCAGGGTCCAGGTAAGCTCGTGTACCAAATTTGGTGAAGATATCTCAATATTTACTCAAGTTGTCGTGTTAACGGACAGACGGACGGACATTGCTCAATCAAATTTTTTTCGATACTGATGATACCCTGTGTAGAAGTACAGCTGGGTATAAAAACGACGTTCTGCACGATAAACGGGGACGTCCCACACGTATGGTAGGAAGCTGTCATACTACGCCAGACATTTCCATCGTAAGGTTAGGACTTGTTGACAACTGGCAGCCGATGGTAAAATTGTCCTCCTACACATACTCCTTTCTCTTGAGCGATCCGCCGAATTTATCACCGCTGAAAAAAAGGAAAGTAGAAGATTGCAAACCTTATACAGACAATCGCTTTGTTGTCCTCACTATCCCGACTAAGGCCCGTCAAGGGTAGCGTGCTTTCCGCGAGGTCATTTAATGCACGCCGGCTCATTTTATTTCCACCGGAAGAATCCTGGAAATTTAGAGTAGGCCACAACTCTAGCGAGAGAACATGATCTTATAAGACGATCCCCAAATAAGGGATATAAACCAACGCATCAGAATTCTTGTGGATGAACACAAGTTGGCGAATTGGGAGGAACAATTAAAGCATTGTAACCTCTCTGCCAGTGTGGGTAAGCTATGGTTACCATAAAGTCCCGATCGAAACTGACTAAACACAACGACAAGATATCGATCGCTTTGGGTTCACAAAGCCAGGCTGAGGGCCAAGAGACGCACCCTACTACCATCACCGCGAAAGAGGTTGAAGATGCTATCGTTCATGCTAAACCATCTAAAGCGGTAGGCTCAGACGGCATAGCCATGTCGATTCTTAAAAAACTTGGAAAAGAGGAGACGATAAGCAAAAAAGAGGACACCGATAATATAGCTTCAGCTTACTTGTTGTGCATAAGAAAATGAAATAGCAATTTAGGTTAGACAAGACTACCACAAGAAGTGGTACTGATGTAACTAGTTTTAAGCTTTAATATAAGTGTTTAGTATTGTAGTGAGTATCGCAAAAATTCAAGTGCATCTACTTCTTCTGTTTATGTTGTTTTTGCGAACGTATAATTAATATATGTCTTTTCTTTTTTAAAAATAAACAGAGCCGCCCCTGATGATGCTGAAATTTGTCAGCGAAACGTTGGGCAGAATGGTGAATTGAATTCCTTCATTTGCATCAAAATAAATGGATCAGCCATGTCTGAAATAATTCATACAAATCTAATGTATACTGATCGAAAAAATTACAGCAAAGAGGGATTTAATTATCTAGCCCATGTCTTCAACCTGTCCCTGTCCACCTTCGTCATCCCCGAAAAACGGAAAATGGCCAAGGTGGTTGCGCTATTAAACGGTCATTTCTTCCTTCAAGTATCCAAAGGTGGACCGGAAACTATCTGTCAGGACGGCAAGCATCGGTCCAATTCAAGAACGTTACATCCACCCCAGAAGAATTAAACAAGGGGTACCACAGGTGGTGTCCTATCCTCGCTTTTGTTTAACTTCAACATATCGAAGCTACATTTGCCACCAGAAGGAGTCACATTTGTATCCTACTCCGATGACTGCACAATAATAGCCACAGGTCCCGGTCCACACTTCGATGATAATGTAATAAAAGAAAAGGAGCTCTCTTCCTGATCTATCCAGTCATTGACATTGTCACCAACCAAATTTTCGGCGACCTTATTTTCAACATGGACACGGCAAATGTCGACCATATTGGACATCGATGGCATTACGCTACCGAGTGTCTTACACCCACGACCAGGATCTACATTTTGGAAGTTATGCAACCGCAATTTAACCTAAAATCCAGAGCCGTAAGAATCATCAAATTTCTTGAGGGCAGCATTTGGGGCAAAGACAAGGAAAGGCTCACCACCACTTACAATCAATTGGCAACCTATTGCATGCTACGCGTCCCCGATATGATCGGCAAGCCTAAATGTTACTCACTGGAAGAATATACAGGCCAGTCAAAATACCGCTCTCAGAACCGCTACGGGCTGTCTTCCTATGTCCCCAGAACATCAACTACACAATGAGGCGAGAGTACTATACATTAGGGAGAGGATTGAAATGCTGAACGAACTGTTTCTGTTGAATACCCAGAGGCCTGGGCATCCCAACAGACATCTGATTGAAGAGGCCATACCTCCCACGGGCTTAATAAGTAATCTCCGTAAGCATGATGAGGAAATACGGCACTGAGAACACGAGGGGCATTTTGCCCCAGGCGCTACTCATAGGGGGCGGTAAATGGTCCGCAAAGCAAAACTTCCTTGATAATTTGTATTTTTATTTTAACTGATTTCTGAAAAAAAATTTTCTATACTAAAAAATGCATGCATATATCCGGAACACTTGCTACATATGGTTTTTGAATTTTCGGATCAGCCAATGCCCGTCAGGTCTATGTGGAGAAGGACTACCTTTTAAGTCCTAAACTTATCCCAACTTAAACTACGTGTTCGCTTTAAAGTAGTATCACTTGTTAAGATACCGACCAATGTTTTTTGTGTAACTGCAACTTTTAGAATATTGCTAATATACTTACATAGCTCAAACACCGAACATGTCAAAATTATGTACCCTATAGCACTAAAAACTCAATTATAAATATGTGTACAGTGAGAGAAAAAACGTTTAATTGAGGCAAGTGATAATACACACAGCAGAGTCGAAAGATATTGCCAAGCTTAGGATCACAAAACTGGGGATGAAAGTCTTACTTTTAGTTTGCCAGTTGCTGCCTTGGACAGTTCCACTTTCCTAGACGTTCTGGCCTCAGCGACGGCAACCCCCCGACGGGTTTCATCGTACAACGTTTTCAGGCCGTAAACCCAACTACACTGGGTACTTCGATGTTTAGGCAAGGACGCCCAGTCTCAGGGCCACAACAGCATTTGCGCCTTGGCTTCTCTGAACCCAGGCGCAGTCACCCATAATTTACCCTCAGAATGACAACGTCTTGCCCGCTGCGCTTTAGAATACTACAGGTTAAAAGTAATTGGTTAACTGAGAAGATCACAGAGATAGTCGATTTTATGAAGTGGCACAACATCCGCATTGCAGCGATCCAAGGGACTAAACTCACGACAAGATCTGCTTTGGAGACTTTCTCTGGATAAAACGTTTACCACTCAGTGCAATATAATCTATTTGATCCCCACATCGGCCGAAGGAACAATGTCTTTGAACCTCAAGGCATATCACCTATTGCCCAGTGGTTACTGCCCTGACATCAGCGCACTACTCCTGGCGAAAATCACATTATTCTAGACGATTAATGACCACCAAGATCTGTGACATTCTCATCTACAGACGAACAGCAGGAGTGAGATGTTGGCGGACCATAAAGGAACACGTAAGGAAGTCCAAGTTTGGGTGAAATCGAACATTATATCCCCAGCTGTACATTTGAAATGCTGTTGTTGTTTGTTTTGTGTGCTTAATAGTGTTACAAGGCTGCGCAATAATACATATACTTATGGTTCTATTCTGAACTAATTTTTCTTCGAATTATGGCTCCAGAAACATAGAAAATTGCTTAGTCATAAAAGGGGCGACCACGACCATTTTTTAAAATTTGAAGTTATTCCTATTTATTGTTATAAACCATTTGGGATATGAAATACCATTGAAATGAAGTTATTTTTTTGCAAAGATATAGCTTATGTTATTCATCCACGACCCTTTTAAAAATCTTTTATGTAAAAGTGCGCGTGGTCCTTAACCGATTTCGTTGATTTTTCTTCAAAGCTTTCCTTATAGTAAAGGCAACCTCTCTTTCGAATTTTTTTACGATAGGTTTAACGATTTTTGATTTATGATTAATAATATTTGTAAAATTGATTTTATCACAAGTGGGCGGTGCCACGCCCATTTCAAACAATTTTTTCAAATTTTTACCAATAGTCTCAATATTAGTCCACACGTCAAATTTGAACATTATGGGAGTATTATTTACTAAATAATCAGGTTTTATATGTTTTCCAAAATGTTATATATATATAAAGTGGGCATGGTTATCATCCGATTTCGCCCATTTTCAAAACCAATCTATTCAGGGTCCAGGTAAGCTCGTGTACCAAATTTGGTGAAGATATCTCAATATTTACTCAAGTTGTCGTGTTAACGGACAGACGGACGGACATTGCTCAATCAAATTTTTTTCGATACTGATGATACCCTGTGTAGAAGTACAGCTGGGTATAAAAACGACGTTCTGCACGATAAACGGGGACGTCCCACACGTATGGTAGGAAGCTGTCATACTACGCCAGACATTTCCATCGTAAGGTTAGGACTTGTTGACAACTGGCAGCCGATGGTAAAATTGTCCTCCTACACATACTCCTTTCTCTTGAGCGATCCGCCGAATTTATCACCGCTGAAAAAAAGGAAAGTAGAAGATTGCAAACCTTATACAGACAATCGCTTTGTTGTCCTCACTATCCCGACTAAGGCCCGTCAAGGGTAGCGTGCTTTCCGCGAGGTCATTTAATGCACGCCGGCTCATTTTATTTCCACCGGAAGAATCCTGGAAATTTAGAGTAGGCCACAACTCTAGCGAGAGAACATGATCTTATAAGACGATCCCCAAATAAGGGATATAAACCAACGCATCAGAATTCTTGTGGATGAACACAAGTTGGCGAATTGGGAGGAACAATTAAAGCATTGTAACCTCTCTGCCAGTGTGGGTAAGCTATGGTTACCATAAAGTCCCGATCGAAACTGACTAAACACAACGACAAGATATCGATCGCTTTGGGTTCACAAAGCCAGGCTGAGGGCCAAGAGACGCACCCTACTACCATCACCGCGAAAGAGGTTGAAGATGCTATCGTTCATGCTAAACCATCTAAAGCGGTAGGCTCAGACGGCATAGCCATGTCGATTCTTAAAAAACTTGGAAAAGAGGAGACGATAAGCAAAAAAGAGGACACCGATAATATAGCTTCAGCTTACTTGTTGTGCATAAGAAAATGAAATAGCAATTTAGGTTAGACAAGACTACCACAAGAAGTGGTACTGATGTAACTAGTTTTAAGCTTTAATATAAGTGTTTAGTATTGTAGTGAGTATCGCAAAAATTCAAGTGCATCTACTTCTTCTGTTTATGTTGTTTTTGCGAACGTATAATTAATATATGTCTTTTCTTTTTTAAAAATAAACAGAGCCGCCCCTGATGATGCTGAAATTTGTCAGCGAAACGTTGGGCAGAATGGTGAATTGAATTCCTTCATTTGCATCAAAATAAATGGATCAGCCATGTCTGAAATAATTCATACAAATCTAATGTATACTGATCGAAAAAATTACAGCAAAGAGGGATTTAATTATCTAGCCCATGTCTTCAACCTGTCCCTGTCCACCTTCGTCATCCCCGAAAAACGGAAAATGGCCAAGGTGGTTGCGCTATTAAACGGTCATTTCTTCCTTCAAGTATCCAAAGGTGGACCGGAAACTATCTGTCAGGACGGCAAGCATCGGTCCAATTCAAGAACGTTACATCCACCCCAGAAGAATTAAACAAGGGGTACCACAGGTGGTGTCCTATCCTCGCTTTTGTTTAACTTCAACATATCGAAGCTACATTTGCCACCAGAAGGAGTCACATTTGTATCCTACTCCGATGACTGCACAATAATAGCCACAGGTCCCGGTCCACACTTCGATGATAATGTAATAAAAGAAAAGGAGCTCTCTTCCTGATCTATCCAGTCATTGACATTGTCACCAACCAAATTTTCGGCGACCTTATTTTCAACATGGACACGGCAAATGTCGACCATATTGGACATCGATGGCATTACGCTACCGAGTGTCTTACACCCACGACCAGGATCTACATTTTGGAAGTTATGCAACCGCAATTTAACCTAAAATCCAGAGCCGTAAGAATCATCAAATTTCTTGAGGGCAGCATTTGGGGCAAAGACAAGGAAAGGCTCACCACCACTTACAATCAATTGGCAACCTATTGCATGCTACGCGTCCCCGATATGATCGGCAAGCCTAAATGTTACTCACTGGAAGAATATACAGGCCAGTCAAAATACCGCTCTCAGAACCGCTACGGGCTGTCTTCCTATGTCCCCAGAACATCAACTACACAATGAGGCGAGAGTACTATACATTAGGGAGAGGATTGAAATGCTGAACGAACTGTTTCTGTTGAATACCCAGAGGCCTGGGCATCCCAACAGACATCTGATTGAAGAGGCCATACCTCCCACGGGCTTAATAAGTAATCTCCGTAAGCATGATGAGGAAATACGGCACTGAGAACACGAGGGGCATTTTGCCCCAGGCGCTACTCATAGGGGGCGGTAAATGGTCCGCAAAGCAAAACTTCCTTGATAATTTGTATTTTTATTTTAACTGATTTCTGAAAAAAAATTTTCTATACTAAAAAATGCATGCATATATCCGGAACACTTGCTACAGGTAGCTGAATAATTGAAAGCATATATCTTGTTTTCTCACGTTAAAAAGTACTTTAATATAAACTGTCAAACGTGAATCTCAAACACGATGGAGCGCCAGAATACAATCGTCGTTGGGCTAGAGAATGTAGTAGAACACTCAGAACAATTAGCAGAGACACTAACACCACAAGTTACAGCAGAAGCGAAGCTACAGTTCTGTTGCAAAATATACAAAATTTTATATTCATAACATTAGTTCATTTCTGGTATGAAATCTTAACGAGGATTGATCGTGTGCAGCTCAGTTACAAGATCCGGAGATGAAATTTAGAGAAGGGTGTCATGATCTTGAATCAATAGCGCCTGAATTATCCGAAATTCGAGACACTCTCCGTGTAGAAGCGATAGAAAAAACGAAGTCTCTTTATGAAAAATGGGATATTGATACAGTAAAACGTGTAAGATGGCGCCGCAAAATGCGCGGAAAATCGGCTAGAGATATTGGTCTTTCCCCAGAATTTGAAATTTCTCCCGATATGAAAAGTGTTCTCCATCATCTCCAACAAGAAATAAGTACAAGATTTATACGACAAAATGACCTTAATTTTACATTTGGATTTCTCTTAGACGTTGGATATTTGTTAAACAAGACTTAGAAAGAAATTGTAAGAACGTGGGTGGATTTTATAATACAAATTTTTATAGAACAGAAATTTTTATCGAAATGTGTGACTGCAATTATTATTTCGCAGCAGAAAAGAAATTGAACCTAAAACTCCTTTAGAATTACTTACTTTTATAATCTCTTATGGAGAAGATGTTTTTCCACACTTGCGAGTGGCACTTCAAATACTCTTGACTATCTCAGTACCAATTGCTAGCTGCGAACGTTCATTCAGAAAATTAAAACTAATTTTGGCACATGTATTTACGACCAACGATGGGGCAAGGTCGCCTAAAAGACTTAATGTTATTAAGTGTGAAAAAAGAAAAATCTGAAATGATCAATTTTGATGATATTATTGATATATTTGCTTCCTTAAAGTCAAGCAAAATTTACACATAGATATTACTTTTACTAATGTATTATAATCATATTATTATTAAATATGTATTTGAGTCTACTTATAGATGATATCTTGAGCCCATGATAAAAATATCTTGAGAGCCATAATGGTTTTTTGTTTTTAAAAAAATTGTAAAATATCTCTCAAAAACTTTGTGGAAATGCCAAACCAAAGGACACAAACAAAAATTTTAACATATTTCACTTTTACAAATGCCCAATAAAAAATAAAAAGAAAATAGATCTAAAATTTGGTATGCATCTTTTCAGTTCGGTTTAATAGTTTGATTTATAATTTTTTTTTTTAATTGTACGATTTAACCATACACGGTCATAATTTGGTCATACCAGCATTCAGATTACTTCCATCATTAGAGATGTTGCAGGTCTTCGCAGCTGGTCGATTCACCTAGCCCAATTTTGGGATATTAATTTGTGGAGGTTGAATTTTTCCGACACCTTTTTCCCCCACTTTGGCGTTAAATGGGGCATTCCGATTTTGTTTTGATGACATGCAGAGAGCAGCGCACATATACATTTTCCTGTTTATCATCGACAAAACTAGGCGGCGTAGCCTTTTCCCGTCTGTTCTTGTATGGTTCTTATTTTTGTTGTTCAAATCCCTCGCTGCGTTAATAGGCTAGAAGACTCAAGAAACTTTAAATCAAATCCTCTAACGGAGGTCCAAGGAATCGAGCAGTTTCAATATGGTTTTACCAAAAAGAAGTAGCTATTACAGATTTTGTTCCACATTACAGACGAATAGATTACACAGGCCGACAAAATGAGACCAATTTTTTTGACCATAAACCGGACCATACTTTCCTAAAGGTTTTCGATGCGCTGAATTCAAATCTGGACGCAGAATTGCTCGATCGCGTCAGGATTTTGAGATATCCTAACCTAAATGTGCAAAAAACACCGTTTTTGCCTATTTTTGAGGTTATATATAAACGACAGATTTTTTTTTTAAGCACACATAGCATCTTAAAGAAGAAGTCTTTCTCTTACGAATGGCGTTGAGTTTGCTCAAATATTTTTTTTCGCTAAGATAGAGCAATTTAAAACTTATAAATTTGCTAATTTTCCTATAGCTCAAGACCACTGAATTAACGTAGGTATGATGCAGTAGAACACATACCTCTTACGATAAGTCTACAAATTTCAAGTTTACACATCTTAAGTCCAAATAACTCGATCCCGCAAACCCCAAGCTCACAGACGCCAATCCCACATACGCCAAACCCAAAAACTTCTAACCCGCAATTTTAAATCTATAAACCTAATGCTTAAACACCACAAGCCCACAAAACACAATCCCACAAATTATTAACATATAAACCCCAAGCCCGCAAACCCCAATGCCAAAACCCCAAGCCCAAAAACCGTAATACCCGAAACCCCAAGCTTATATACCCGTAGGCTACAAAGCTAAGCCTTCACCCCAAGTTCACAAACCTCGAAGAATTTTTACCGCTCTCAGCCGAACTCCATGTTTTTTTCTTTGTTTTTTTTTTCGTTTTTTTTTTGTTTTTTTTTTTATCCATGTTTTGTTTTGTTTTTTTTTTTTTTTGTTTTTTATGATTTGCTTTATTTTCCTTGTCTTTTATATTTTTGATTGTAATTGAACTTTTTGTGGTTTATTGGTGATTTTAGATTCTTTATCTAATTTTTTTTTATGAAAACGTTGTCGCTTCACTTCAAATGATCGGTTATGCGACTGACGACGATGTTCGGCAAATCCATCATGTTTTTCAAGGACCAACAGTAGTCGGCCATCATCCTTTCGTCCCATCTTCCCTGATAATGCCGCTCTTTTTGTTTGATGTCTTGATGAAATCTTTCTCCCATTTCTTCACTCTTAGCTCCATTGTTTTCTGGAAACCTGTCCAAGTGTGAAAAAAGATAATGTAATTTGAACTCATCAAACAACCTAACTTTTCAAAATTAGTCAACATAGTAGAAACAATAGTTTTGTAGTTTGGAGCCCGAGTATTTCCAAGAAAATGTTGTACAACTCCTTTAAAACTTATCCAAGCATTTTCTCCTCAGATTATGTAGGAAATTTTGAATGAAGATACTGAAAACAATTAGCATTTTTATCCAGTGCTTTAACAAATTGCTTCATCAAACCAAGCTTAATGTGGAGGTGGTAACAAAATATTTTGACTGTCTACAAGACTCTCATGGATGACGTTTTCTCCACCAATGTCCCATTTTTTTTCTTTTTGGCCAATTCTTTTGCGTATAATGCTTTGTTCGCGCACGACTATCCCAAAGGCAAAGAAAACATGGATGTTTTGTAAATCCTTGTTGTAGACCGAGAACCATTTGGACCATTTTAAAATCACCACAAATGAGCCATTTTTGAGAGTTGTAATCAATTTTTTCTAAAAAAATTTAAAACTTTAATAAGATTCCTTCATTATAACTGAGTGAGCAATTGGGATCGCTGCAAAATCATTGCCGTTATGGAGTAACACTGCTTTTAAACTTTCCTTAGACGAATCTATAAACAAACGCCAGTCTTCTGGTTTATACATATCTGGTTTATTAACAATTGTTTTTGTTTTTATCGGCCTATTGATAAATCATTCAAGGTTCCAATCGAGCTCAAGGCCAGAACAACCTTGAATGACATACCTGGTTTATATAAATTTATAAGCCCTTTTATATCATTACAGTATACAAGAGAATTTTCTTTTGAAAAAAATTTTACAAATTTCTCATCTCTTTTTCTATACGTCGTTATCTTTTTCCCAGGTAATAACATATTTCTTTCTTTAAGCCTTGAAGCCAATAGTTCAGATCGATCTTTTGGAAGATCAAGATCACGAATAAGGTCATCCAAACCTTCTTGGTAGAAAAGTTTTGGATCGTTCTCGCTTGATGAACCTTCAGAAAAACTCGTTGTTTCTTTCTCAGCCTCATCTATACTTTCAATTGAAACTACATTATTTTCTTCAAATCTTTCTATTTTTCCTTTCTTAGCAGGCGTTACACTCTCTACATTAGGATATTTCATTATTCTTTTGTTCCTTTTGTTAAAGCCACTTACATTGCTTAAGCAAAAATAACAGTCATTACCGTGATCTACAGGCTCGCGCCAAATAGCTGGTTGAATGACGACCTCTGTTTTAACTTCGTCCCATCTCCCCATATTTGTTCTACAAGCATTACAAATAGATTGGGGTACCCATGATTTATCTAAGTTTCTCATTGGCTTATTGTAACATTTAAGATATGATCCTTTTATCGAGTTATTTATTGATCTACAAAATTCCTGTGGTTGAAAGTCTCCACAAACATTGCAAAATTGGTCTTTCTTATTGCCACAGGGAGTTCTGTCGATTTGCATTTTACCTAATATTTTTATTAAAATTTATTTAATGTGAAAAATTTGAAGAGACAAGGGATACAAATTGTAGACCAAGGGTGGGGTTTTTGGAACGATTTCCCTTCATCCTTTGTCAAATAAGGGAAAATCACCATGTAGGAAAATGAATCTAGGGTAACCCTGGAATGTTTATTAAAGAGTATTTTAAAAGGGAGTGGGCTTTAGTTCTATAAGTGGACGCCTTTTCGAGATATCGCCATAAAGGTGGACCAGGGGTGACTCTAGAATGTGTTTGTACGATATGGGTATGAAATGAAAGGTGTTAATGAGGGTTTTAAAAGGGACTGGCCCTTAGTTGTATATGTGAAGGCGTTTTAAAATATATCGACCAAAATGTGGACCAGGGTGACCCAGAACATCATCAGTCGGTTACCGCTAATTTATTAAATATGTAATACCACGAACAGTATCCCCGCCATGATTCCAAAGGCTTTTGATTTCGCCCTGCAGAACTTTTTCATTTTCTTCTACTTAATATGGTAGGTGTCACACACATTTCCCACCAATCCATAACCATGTTTCATCCTTTTTTCATATTTGGTATAGAATTATGGATTTTTTTTCACTTTTCGATATCGAAAAAGTGGGCGTGGTCGTAGTCGGATTTCGCCCATTTTTAATACCAAGATAAAGTGAGTACTGATAAGTACGTGAACTAAGTTTAGTAAAGATATGTAGATTTTTGCTCAAGTTATCGTATTAACGGCAGAGCGGAAGGACAGACGGTCGACTGTGTATAAAAACTGGGCGTGGCTTCAACAATTTTCACAGAAAACAGTTATCGTCATATAAGCTAAATTTCACAAGGATTTGTAAATTTTTGTTCGACTTATGGCATTAGAACTATTCTAGACATATTAAATGAAAAAAGGCGAAGGCTCGCCCATTTTGAAATTTTTTTTTATTTTTGTATTTTGTTACAACATATTATTAAGTACTGGAGTTGAATGCTGACATAATTTACTTATATACTGTAAAGATATTCAATTTTTTGCTAAAATTTTACTTTTAAAACTTTTTTTTTTAAGTGGGCGTGTTCGTCATCCGATTTTGCTTTTATTTAAAACACGTATAGTAATAGGAGTAACGCTCCTGCCAAATTTCGTCATAATATCTTCAACGTCTGCCAAATTACAGCTTGCGAAACTTTAAATTACCTTCTTTGTCCAAAATTTTACTAAGTAGTTTTCTATTTTGCGTCATAAGAACAAGCCACCTACCAAGTTCTTCGAAATTTTCGATATCGAAAAAGTGGGCGTGGTTATAGTTCGACAAAAACCAACTAACTCTATTGTGCCTCTTAGATTTTCTAAAGCTTTCGACTCGGTAAACCATGAAACTCTGCATGAAGCTAACTAATTATTTTGGTTTTGGTATTTCCGCAACGCATCTTATGCCGAGCTATTTAGGGGGAAGAACTCAACGTGTCAAAATTGGCTCACAATTGTCTAGCCTTAAACCACTGCTGACTGGTGTTCCGCGAGGTCCTTTATTGTTTAATCTTTTCATTAATGACATCTTCTATATCTGTCAGCATGCCAATATGCACGCTTACACTGATGACATTAAATTTTATTTATCGGGAAGGTATGAGGATACCAGTCATCTTTGTGTCAATAATGTCTTGGCATCCATTTCGGCTTGGGCCACGAAAAATTATTTGGCCTTAATAGTGATAAGTCTTACATCCTCCCGATATCTAAAAAAGCTATAGCTTTCTCAAATATTCTTCCTTTATATATTGGTGGTAATGTTCTAAAACTGGTGCCAAAAGTGACCAATCTTGGCTTTATCATCAACAGTAGCTTGACATGCGATGATCATGTAAACGCTATTGTCTGCAAAGTATACAATATATTAAGGAACCTTCGAACGTCAGCGGCATTTACTCCTCCCCATGTTAGAAGAAAGCTCGCAATATAGCTAATTTTTCCGGCTATATGCTATCCCGAACTGGTATACAGTAAGCTGAGCTCGCATTCTACCCATAAGATCGATGTAGTTTTCAACGTTACGTGCTATGTGTTCGGGTTAGACAAATTTGACCATATTTCGATTTGGAGAACACGATTACTAGGGTGTGATATAGCTGACTATCTGAAGGCAAGAAATTACAGTTTTCTCTGCAGATTTATTATATGTAAGGAACCTAGATATCTTTATGATAAGATAATTTTTCCCAGGTCCTCCCGGACGCATGATCTGATTGTTCCAAGCTTACCTCCTCGCGGCTATTCTTTGTCAATGCCATTCGTACTTCGAACTCGATACCAATGTCCATTCGCAGTAGTATTACTAAAAGCAACTTTAGGGAAGTTTTATATGCTTATTACCGGTAAAATACATTAATACTCTCTAGCTGATTTGTTCACAAGTTTCGCTATCTAAATAATAATGTGTCTGGATTTTTGACTTCATTCTTTACTTTTCTATATATGTATTTGCTTTTTTTTCTTGTGTCATGATCTTGCCTAGATTTAAGAATTATCTGTATTTTTGCTGTTCCATATACTGTTGTACTATAAGAGATCATAGATCTCATTGTACTAATGTAACCTATCAATAAATGAAATGAAAATGAAATTTCGTTCATTTTAAATAGCGAACTAAGATGAGTGCCCAGGAACTTACATACCAAATTTCATTAAGATACCTCAAAATTCACTCAAGTTATCGTGTTTACGGACGGGAGGACATGGCTAAATGAATTTCGCCCAGATCATTTTGATATATAGAAATCTATATGTATCTCGATTAGTTTATGCCGTTACGGGGTAACGTTATGGGAACAAAATTAATATACTCTGTGAGCTCTGCTCAGCTGAGTACAAAAATCAAAGTATACCTAGTGTTAGAAGAAGCAAAGACTCAGCGCATATACGCCTTGGCAACCACGCTACTGTTGGCAGTCATAATTCCGAAATAGTAAAATACTTCGTTTATTTGGGAACCATCATCAACTCTGGCAACAACATCAGCTCTGAAATACTGCGAAGAATCATTCTTGCCAATAAATGCTACTTTGGAATAGGTAGGCAATTGAAAAGTAAAGTCCTCTCTCGTTCCCGTCCTGCTATATGGTGCAGAAGCATGGACCATGACAACATCAGATGAAGTGGCTCTGGGAGTGTTCGAGATAATAGTTCTTCGAAAGATTTATGGACCTATACGCGTTGGCGATGACGAGTACTGAAGAAGATTTAACGATGAGTTGTACGAGCTATACGCAGACATCAACATAGTCCAGAGAATTAAAACACAGCGGGTTCGCTGGCTAGGCCATATTATGCGAATGAAAGATGACGCTCCGGCCCAGAAAGTGTTTCTATCGGAACCCGCCTACGGAAGCAGAGCTAGAGGACGGCCCTCTCCGCTGGAACGACCAGGTGGAAAACGATTTCAACTCCCTTCGTGTGACCAATTGGCGCCGGTTGCCAGAGAGAAGGAGCGACTGGCGCACTTTGTTGGACGGCCATAACCGTTTAAACGGTTAAGCGCCAATTAAGTAAGTAAGAGTAAAGTATCGCAACTTTACCTTGATACATTTCCCCGAAACTTTACCAAGAGCCGATGGTCAATATGAACAGAAGATGAACAAAGTTCACTCCATTAACACCATAGCTTGAGCATAAATTGAGATCGTCAATGATGCCGTAAAAGCTCCGCGTTTAACTTAAACCGACTTTTTGATAATGGTGGAATGGGAGACGATTTCTGCATATAGTGGTAAAAGAAAAGTATGTGTTTATTGTCCAGAAGCAATAACTCCAACAAAATTATTAAAAGCTGCTAACTCCAAAAAATTTCAATACATTTTAACTTGTCATGCAATAGAGCTTTTTCGTTCTACTGTGAAATTGTGGATGTAGTTAGCAGCTTGATGGACGATATATTGGTACTGAAAATGGTCGACATCAGATTATATCCACGTTTACTTTCAAAAATGGGAAAAGGGAATGTTTTAACAAATACTGATGAAGTGGTGAAAATTGGAATGCACAACATTGCATTACAATTTTGTAAAATCAGCGTGGCGCCGCCCACATTAAGCAGAAGAAAACCTTAAAGATTTGCAAATCGTTAATCAGAATCCGTTGATATCACTTTGCAATACGTCTCTGAATTTTAGATCCGATCAAAAGCGGATAAGGACCATGCCTACTTTAAAGAAAAGGGCCTTACAGTTTTCATCTGAACAAAATTTCCAATATATATAGATTTATGGTTTGTAAAAATACAACCAGAAAAGATAGACTTATCAAAAGGGTCCTTTCTCCCTTCAAGTATCCAAAGGTGGACCGCAAACTATCTGTCAAGACGGCCAGCATCGGTGCAATTCAGGAACGTTACATCTACCTCAGAAGAATTAAACAAGGGTTACCACAGGTGGTGTCCTATCCTCGCTTTTGTTTAACTTCTACATATCGAAGCTACCTTCGCCACCAGAAGGAGTCACCTTTGTATCCTACGCCGATGACTGCACAATAATAGCCACAGGTCCCGGCCCACACTTCGATGATCTATGTAATAAAAGAAAAGGAGCTCTCTTCCTGATCTATCCAGTCATTGACTTTATCGGCGACGTTATTTTCAACATGGACACGGTAAATGTCGACCATATTGGACATCGATGGCATTACGCTACCGAGTGTCTTACACCCACGACCAGGATCTACACTTTGGCGAGTATGCAACCGCAATTTTACCTAAAATCCAAAGCCGTATGAATCATCAAATCTCTTGAGGGCAGCATTTGGGGTAAAGACAAAGAAACGCTCATTACCACTTACAGAGCAATTGGCCTGACGATTGCATGCTACGCGTCCCCGATATGATCGGCAAGCCTAAATGTTACTCACTGGAAGAATATACAGGCCAGTCAAAATACCGCTCTCAGAACCGCTACGGGCTGTCTTCCTATGTCCCCAGAACATCAACTACACAATGAGGCGAGAGTACTCTACATTAGGGAGAGGATTGAAATGCTGAACGAACTGTTTCTGTTGAATACCCAGAGGCCTGGGCATCCCAAAAGACATCTGATTGAAGAGGCCATACCTCCCAGGGACTTAATAAGTAATCTCCGTAAGCATGATGAGGAAATACGGCACTGAGAACACGGGGGCATTTTGCCCCAGGCGCTACTCATAGGGGGATCTAAATGGTCCGCAAAGCACAACTTCCTGGATAATTTGAATTTTTATTATAACTGATTTCTAAAAAAAAAATTTCTATACTAAAAAATACATGCATATATCCGCAACACTTGCTACAGGTAGCTGAATAATTGAAAGCATATATCTTGTTTTCTCACATTAAAAAATGCTTTAACAAAAACTGTCAAACGTGAACCTGAAACACAATGGAGCGCCAGAATACAATCGTCGATGTGCTAGAGAATGTAGTAGAACACTTAGATCAATTAGCAGAGGACACTAACAACAAGACTGACACCAGAAGCGAAGCTGCAGTTCTGTTGCAAGATATACAAAATTTTAGTTTCATAACATTAGTTAATTTCTGGTATGAAATCTTAAGGTGGATTGATCGTGTGCAGCTCAGATTACAAGATCCGGGGATGAACTTTAGAGAAGGGTGTCATGATCTTGAAGCCTGAATTATTCGAAATTAGAGACACTCTCTGTGAAGAAGCAATATAAAAAGCGATGTCTCTTTATGAAAAATGGGATATTGATACAGTAAAATGTGTAAGATGGCGCCGCAAAATGCGCGGAGAATCGGCTAGGGATATTGGTCTTTCCCCAGAATTTGAATTTTCTCCCGATATAAAAAGTGTTCTCGATAAGCTCCAACAAGAAATAAGTAAGATTTGCACGACTAAAGGACCTTAATTTTATATTTGGATTTCTGTTAAACGTTGGATATTTGTTAAACAAGGATAATAACGCCTTAGAAAGAAATGGTAAGAACTTCGGTGAATTGTATAATACAAATTTCGATATAACAGGACTTTTTATCGAAATATGTGACTGCAAATTATTACTTCGCAGCAGAAAAGAAATTGAACCTAAAATTCTGTTAGAATTACTTACTTTTATATACTCGTATGGAGAATATGTTTTTCCACACTTGCGAGTGGCACTTCAAATACTCTTGACTATCTCAGTACCAATTGCTAGCTGCGAACGTTCATTCAGCAAATTAAAACTGATTTTGGCACATGTATTTACGACCAACGATGGGGCAAGGTCGCCTAAGCGATTTAACATTATTAAGTATGGAAAAAGAAAAATTTTAAATTTTAAATTTTGATGATATCATTGATATATTTGCTTCCTCATAGTCAAGCAATATTTACATATAAGCAGATATTAGTTTTACTAATGTATTATAATCATATTATTATTTAATATGTATTTGAATCTACTTATAGGTGATATCTTCAGCCCATGATAAAAATATCTCGAGAGCCATAATAGTTTTTTGTTTTTAAAAAAATTTTAAAATATCTCTCAAAAAATTTGTGGAAATGCCAAACCAAAAGACACACACAAAAATTTTAACATGACTTTTGACTTTTGACTTTTGCAAATGGCCGATAAAAAATAAAAATAAAATAGATCTAAAATTTGATATGCATTTTTTCAGTTCGGTTTTATAGTTTGTTTTATTTATTTTTTTTTTTAATTGTACGATTTAACCATGCACGGTCATAATTTGCTCATACCAGCATCCAGCTTACTTCCATCATTAGAGATGTTGCAGGTCTTCGCAGCTGGACGATTGACCTAGTCAATTGGGGGTTATTTATTTGTGGAGTTTGAATTTTTCCGACAACTTTTTTCCCCAACTTTGGCGTTAAGTGGGGCATCACGATTTTGTTTTGATGACATGCAGAGAGCAGCGTACGTATACAGTGGCTCACAGCTTATTTCGTGCAGCTACAGAAAAAAATTGTAGAGCTACATATATAGAAAGGAAACTAGTGACGCTGTCAAAAAAATTTAAATGCACAATTTTAATAAAAATATGCTCTTATTTGAACAAATACTTAATTTTCATGTCTTTACACGTTTGTGCTAATTATTTAATAAAAACTAAAATTATCTCAGAACTAAGGTCACATCTTATTTCGTGCACTGCGCCCTGCCTTAGAAAAAACTACTTTTTATTTAGTTTAGTACCTCGTATGACCACCTTTTTGTTAAATAACATCTTCAAGATAATTTTCAATATATGCAGTTAGTTTTTGAGCGGTTTCGGGTGGTAGTTATGCCTTTCTTCGACAAGAGTAGTTTTTAAATCGCTAACCTTATTAATCTGCCCTTGCCGTGTAGCCGATCCCAAAATTGACCTCAAATTTTCAATGGCATTTAAGGCGAGAGATTGTGAAAGTGGATTCATGAGGTGTGGACAGTTCCATATTACCCATGCCTGCACAATCAAGGCACAATCCTGGATATGTGTTAAGGGTATTTGTTTTGGTTATTGCGAATTCGATCACGTGCACCTAAATTAGGGACAATTTGCAACAAATTGTCTTCTCGTAAGGTTAAAAAAAAATGTGTCCATTGTACCATCAAAGAAAGTTATTTTGCCAACTCCAGAAGCAGCCAAGTAGGCCCAAACCCATCACACTTCAACCGCCATACCATACAGTTGCCTTCAATTTTTTATTTTTGAGCTCTGAAATTGCTTAACACCGCATGTATCATCTCTGAATCAATATTTTTATATATTTGGCTTATATGGCATGATTAAATTGAGGTGTAAAGCAATTTCAGAGCTCAAAAATAAAAAATTTAAGGCACCTGTATGGTATGGCGGTGGAAGTGTGATGAGTTTGGGCCTACTTGGCTGCTTCTGGAGTTGGGAAAAAAACTTTCTTTTATGGTACAATTGACAAAATTTTTTATTTAACCTTACGAGAGCACAATTTGTTGCAAATTGTCTCTAATTTAGGTGTACGTGATCGATTTCGCAATAACCAAAACAAATACCCTTAACACATATCCAGGATTGTACAGGCATGGGTAATATGGAACTGTCCACACCTCATGAATCCACTTCCACAATCTCTCTCCTTAAATGCCATTGAAAATTTGTGGTCAATTTTGGAATCGGCTACACGGCAAGGGCAGATTAGCGATTTAAAAACTACTCTTGTCGAAGAAAGGCATACGATACCACCCGAAGCCGCTCAAAAACTAACTGCATCTATGGAAAATCATCTTGAAGATGTTATTTAACAAAATGGTGGTCATACGAGGTACTAAACTAAATAAAAAGTAGTTTTTTCTTAGGCAGGGCGCAGTGCACGAAATAAGTTGTGACCTTAGTTTTTGAGATAATTTGAATTTTTATTAAATAATTGGCACAAACGTGTAAACACATGAAAATTATGTATTTGTTCAAATAAAAGAATATTTTTATTAAAACTGTGCATTTGAATTTTTTTGACACCGTCACTTGTTTCCTTTCTATAAAGCTCTACAGTTTTTTTCTACCGTTGCACGAAATAAGCTGTGAGCCACTGTATAGGCTAGAAGACTCAAGAGACTTTAAATAAAATCCTCTAACGGAGGTCCAAGGAATCAAGCAGTTTCAATATGTTGCTATTAAAGAATTTTGTTCCACATTACAGACGAATAGGTGATTTGTGCTATATACCAGGATAGGGCCACACAATCGAAGTTGGGGCAGAGTAACGCCCATATCCTTCAGAAGTGTGCATTATTCTTTGGCGATGCCTGTAAAGGCGGGAGCCTGACTTTGAAGGAAATCAACGACTCTGCGTTGTGTTGCTCTGGATCATACTACCCCAGATCTCGTCATAGGGCTTATGCAGATGTCTTCTTATCTGCTTTGGAGACGCTACTACATCAATCAATTGTCTTTTGGAATGCCACGGTGCTCAGAATTAGGCAGCCCTGCAACTTTCTCCGTTGCAGCGATTTGAGGATTTTGATGCATCTTTGTGCATTGTGGGCAATTTCGGATGCATTGTATTGAAGCAGAGACTGTGTTCGAACGTCACAACCAAAAGTTGTTGGGGTTCCACAGTAGTAACGTTATGCTATCGAAGTGGCTGTCCAGTTGTCGTGTTATGTGCAAGGTCCTCGTCGGGAACAATATGCTGTATGTACATTAAATAAGTGCCAAGTCCTGTGATGGGGAAACAGCCGTCTATCTTGCTAACCTGCAGGTGACCAATTCTATTTCAAATTTCTCGGACAGTCAGGCTGCCATAAAATCCCTGCAATGCAGCAACACCTCGTCACTAGTGGCGTTGAAGTGCAGATAAACCCTCAACAAGCTAGGTGATAAATGCAACCTGAGAACTATGTGGGTTCCTGGCCACTCTGACATTTCAGGAAACTGCGCTGCGGACGAGCTAGCCAGAGAAGGCACCAATCTGCAAGCAATAACCTCCGCTGGTTGGGCCAGCCCTCCTCTAAACACTTGCAAGCACTGCTTGCGATCTCTGTTCACGCATTAAGCAAACGCTAGTTCGGCCATGGAGCCTACATGTAGAATATCTAAGCAAATCTGGCCTAAGCTGGATGAAAAGAGATCGCAATCGATGATACTGTTAGATCGTATCTCTATAACCCCATTAGTGGGCCTTCTCACAGGTCACTGTCTCATGGGCACTCATGGTGCCTATATGAGCCTACAAACAAATGACTTCTGCCGCAGCTGTAGGGACGAGGAAGAGATAGAAAGCGTAGAGCACTATCTGTGCCACTGTGCCGCACTGTCAGAAACTAGGTACCGATGCCTCCCCAGACACTCCGATTGCACACACAAACGACATCTTGCGTTTCATCAGGAAAACGCGCTGGCTTAGCCTCACTGGGGTCTAAACCTTCTTCGGAAGTAGGGAAATAGGAAATAGGGGCCCCTGCGTGGTAGCACAACAGGCCACAACGGCCTACGTGAGTCTCCGCTTGGACAGCGGAGGCAAGCACTTCAACCTAATCTAACATGAGTCCTGTGATGTGAAAAATTTGAAGAGACAAAGGATATAAATGTTTATTTTTCAGTAGAGTTTTCTTTTGTTGATTCCAATCTGCATTCGCAGAGCCATGAGCAGCCGGACAAAACTGAGTTCCACCTCTAAGCCTTTCATCCCGCAGGGGAATGAAGCTCTCTCCATTGTTGTCCTTTAGCAACAAGGGTAATGTTTCCTGTATTTCAGGATCAGAGTGCCTTATGACTTTCCCACTGTTGTGATCGCTTTGCTACTTAAATCATTACACTCCAGCAATTAAGAATACGGGGGTTCTCATGAATTGTAATATTTTGTATCATTATTCAGCCCACGACTTCATTGGTTTATTAAATTTTGAATATATAAAATTATATTGTTTTGGTAATCTAGGACAATTTGTGATCTGTCGCGCCTATTGGATGGGGAGAAGTATTGCTACAACAACTGCAATAAGGATCACAAAACGAAAATATTGCTCAAAATTTACTAGATATAGAAAGCAGTTGAGTGCAACGAGTACATATAAGAAAAGTAAGGAAGGACTTCTGCATACTGGGTGATTTTAACTTAAACAAGATCGTTTGGTGTTTTAACTGCCTCTAATGCTAGCCTTCCACATGAGATCCATGTTCTAGATAGTCTTTCCAGCATTAATCTATCCCAAATTAATTATATTCCCAACATCCTTGGTAACATCCTTGACCTTTTTTCATTGATGAGAACTTGATCTTTCAGTTACAAGAGTTTAATTTCCCTATCTGTAAATCTGATATGCACCATGTGCCGCTCTTTTTATCCCTTCAGTTTTGTACATTTCCTACAATGTACACATTCGGTTCCCAGTCTTTAAACTTCAGAAATGCTGTTTACGGTTCTTTAAATGCAATCTTCAACGAAATTGATTGGAGCTTTATTTTTCTTTCGCGTAATGTTGCTGAGTGCTATGAGATGTTTCTTGAACAAATTTACTTGGTCTTAAACTCTAACCTTAATCTGATCCCTCCTCGGAGACATAAGTTACCTTGGTATACGAGAAGGCTTAAAAGACTGAAGAACAAACGAAATAAATATTATAAACTTTTCATGTCCACAAACGGTTTTAGCTTCAGAGAAAAGTATATCAGTCTTATTAAAGAATTCAATGAACTTGATAAAACTCTCTATAACAATTATATATCTCGCTACGAGGATGAGTTAAAGTCCAATCCCAAAGCATGCTGGAACTTCATCCGTCCTAAGAAAGTTTGCTCGAATATTCCTAGCCGTATGACTCTGGATGGTCTTTCCTCCTCTTCTCTGCATGACAGCGTAACTCTCTTTGCTGATTTTTTCAAGTCCAATTTTGTAAATGATGCTGGCGTTGGCACTCATAATTATTACGGTGATTATCTTGGTTCGCATTGCATTGATTTTGAAGCACTTTGCATCACTGACTTGGATATACAGAATGGTATCTCTGATTCCGATGGCCTCACCTCTTTTTTCCTTAAGAAATGCTGCTTATCCCTAGCTTTCCCTTTCTCTCAGATAATTAACTTTTCCCTTTCCTCCGGTATTTCCTTCGACAAATGGAAGGTGAGCTCCATTACACCCATCCACAAATCTGGTAAAAAGAATGATGTCAGAAATTACCGTCCAATCTCAAAATTAACCACCTTCTCAAAACTTTTTGAAAAGGTGGTAAAAGATAAGTTATTCTTCGCAGTTAAAGAAATTATTGATCCCAACCAACATGGTTTTGTATGTGGTCGTTCCACCGTAACCAATCTTGCGGTTTTTCAGAGTACTGTTTATCGGCCCTTAAGAATGGATCTAAGGTGGATACCATTTACAACGATTTCTCTAAAGCCTTCGATACAGTCTCTCATGATATTTTATTACACAAGCTTCAGCTCCTTGGTTTCCATTCAGTCTTTCTTTTGTGGTTGCGATCCTACCTCACGAACAGAACAACGTCTGTAGACATCGCTGGTACTGCATCTTACTCTTTTGTGGTAACCTCCGGAGTACCGCAGGGTAGTATTTAGGCCCGCTTATTTTTGTTCTGTTTATCAATGATATCCGGTCCTGCTTTAATCACTCGCAATTTCTTCTCTATGCTGATGACTTGAAATTGTATTCTAGAGTTACCTGCGTGGCTGACGCGCTTAGGCTACAAAATGAACTCAACAATCTTACTGATTGGAGTCTCAAAATCAAGCTCTTGCTTAACATAAAAAAATGCTTTCATTTAACCTTGTCGCGTACGCGCAATCGTATAAATTCAACTTACTCGATTCTTAACACTCAACTGTCCCCAGTTGAGGTATTTTCTGATCTAGGCGTTCTGTTTGACTCTGGTTTTACCTTTGTCAGTCATGTGAATACAGTTATCCCTAAGGCCTTTTCGAATTTGGCCTTTTTGAAGCGTTATGCGAAAGACTTTAAAGATCCCTATACAAGATAATCCCTTTTTACTTGTCTTGCCCGGTCTAAGTTGGAGTACGCTTCAATTATCTGCAACCCATTATATAGTTCTCATTCGGACAGAATCGGGCGTGTACAGCGTAGCTTTGCTCTCTATCCACTTCATTTCGTCGATCCCTTTCCATCCTATACTGCACGGTGTTTGCTCATAAACTTGAAATCTCTCTCTAGTAGGCGCACAATCCATTCGATAATGTTCAATTTCGACATTGTTAATGGCTTAATTGATTGCGTGAATCTGCTCGATCAACTTTGCTTCAATGTTCCAAATCGCATCCTACGTTCCCACTACTCTTTCCATCTTACTACAGTTAAATCTAATTACCACTATCTCGCGCCCATTACTAGGGCTGTCAGTGAAATTAACAATATTTACAAAGCGCTTGATCTCGATTTCGCAATGCCGAGATCCCAGTTCGTCGATAAGATTACTTCATTTTATTCCTAGTACTCAATTCCAGCCAATTTAGTCAGTAAGTAATTTCTTGTACATTTCTAGTCTGTAAGATATTGTTATCATAGACCGAATAAAGAATAATAATAATAAATGAAAGGTTTTAATGAGTATTTTAGAAAAGAGTGTGGGTCTGAGTTATAGGTGGACACCTTTTCGAGATATCGCCATAAAGGTGGACCAGGGGTGACTCTAGAATATGTTTGTGCGATATAGGTATCAAATGAAAGGTGTTAATGAGTATTTTAAAAGGGAATGGGCCTATATATGGGGCCTTTCGAGATATCGTCATAAAGGTGGACCAGGGCGACTCTAGAATTTGTTTGCAAGATATGGGAATCAAATGAAAGGTGTTAACGAGTATTTTAAAAGGGCGTGCGCCATAGTTCTATAGGTGGACGCCTTTTCGAGATATCGACATAAAGGTGGGCCACGGGTGACTCTAGAATGTGTTTGTACGATATGGGTATCAAATGAAAGGTGTTAATAAGGGTTTTAAAAGGGACTGGCCCTTAGTTGTATATGTGAAGGCGTTTTCGAGATATCGACCAAAATGTGGACCAGGATGACCCACAACACCATCTGTCGGGTACCGCTAACAATATTCCTGCCATGATTCCAAGGTCTTTTGATTTCGCCCTGCAGGACTTTTTCATTTTCTTCTATTAATCAATTTACAATCACCATGTTTCATCCTTTTCTTCATATTTGGTATAATAGAATTATGGAATTTTTTTCACTTTTCGATATCGAAAAAGTGGGCTTGGTCATATTCGGATTTCGCCCATTTTTAGTACCAAGATAAAGTGAGTTTAGATAAGTAGGTGAACTAAGCTTAGAAAAGATATATAGATTTTTGGTCAAATTATGTTGTTGTTGTAGCGATACGGTTGCTCCCCGAAGGTTTAGGGAGTGATCGATGTGATGGTCCTTTGCCGTTTACAGATCCGGTACGCTCCGGTAACACAGCATCATTAAGGTGCTGGCCCGACCATCTCGGGAACGATTTATATGGCCACATTAAACCTTCAGGCCAATCCGGTATTTTAGTCGCCTCTTACGACAGGCATACCTACCGCGGGTATATTCTAACCCCCTGACCCGCTGGGCTGTCAAATTATCGTGTTAACGGCCGAGCGGAAGAACAGATGGTCGACTGTGTATAAAACTGGGCGTGGCTTCAACAGTTATCGTCATAGAAGCTAAATTTCACAAGGATGGGTAAGTTTTTGTTCGACTTATGGCATTAAAAAAGTTTCTAGATATATTAAGTGAAAAAAGGCGGAGCCACGCTCATTTGGAAATTTTCTTTTATTTTTGTATTTTGTTACAACATATCATTACTGGAGTTGAATGTTGATATAATTTACTTATATATTGTAAAGATATTCAGGCCTGTTCTGGATTCCGATTCCGATCAATTTTTTCGGAATCGAAATGGATTGGTGTTCTCAATTTCGATTCCGATCAAAAATTATCGGTTTGAAAAGTATTGCCTCTGAGCAGTCGGAATGAAAATTAATTGGCAGATTATACACAAATGTTGCGATATTTGTCTTTCAAATAATTTTTTTAAATTCTTCATTTTATTTGGAAGAGTTGTGTGTATTTTTTGTTTAAATTTGAGTTAAATTGGCATAATAAATCTTTCTTTAAAAACTTCTATCAAGAAATCTATTAGGCAAACAAATCGATGCTGATCGAAATGAAGTCGACCTGTTCTGAATTCCGATCCAGCGCATTTTTACGATTCGCACCCACAATAGCACGTATTCTTGCGTCTGCGCATCAAAAACCATATCTGCAGGCATTTTTTAATTAAAATAAAATTTTATGATACTTAAACCAAAACACATAAACAAAAACAGCTGATTAAACTGGTTACCGAATCGGAATGAAAACGATTCGAAATCGACTTCGAATCGATTTTTTACAATCGGAATTGAGAACACCAAATAGAAACCGAGTCGGAATCAATGTTGTTTTACTTTTCATTCCGAGCCGGAATTCAGAACAGGCCTGATTAAATTTTTTGCTAAAATTTTACTTTTAAAACTTTTTTTAAAGTGGGCGTATTCGTCATCCGATTTTGCTAATTTTTATTTAAAACACATATAGTAATGGGAGTAACGTTCCTGCCAAATTTCGTCATAATATCTTCAACGACTGCCAAATTACAGCTTGAGAAACTTTAAATTACGTTCTTCCACGTTCTTCGAATTTTTCGATATCGAAAAAGTGGGCGTGGTTATAGTTCGATTTCGAAATTCAGTTATCGTGTTTACGGACGGACGGACGGACGGACGGACGGAAGGGCATGGCTAAATGAATTTCTTTTTTCGCCCAGATCATTTTGATTATTTGAAACATGAGCAATGCTCGGTTTGTACAGACGTGTTTTCAAGCGCTCTACAGAAAAATTTCTTTCAAAGTGCTTTTACTGAAATAATACTGAAAACTGGTGATAATTTCCATCTAAAAGATAGATAGAAAAAGGAATACTAAATTGAAATGGTTTAATAAAACTAAAAAGTCACGCAAGTGCAGTTGATATTCGCAGACATTTGAATTTATATCTATTCTGTACAGTATTGTAATAAAGTTTTTCACTGCTTATTATTATAATTTTTACATAAAGTGAAACAATTAAATTAAATCTCATTTACACAAATAAACATATACAAACATAATAACCAATAACTATACCAAAAACAAAAACAATATTAATACGAATGTAGCAGAACAGTTCCCGCTCTCTTGGATGTGCATGTGTATGTTTTTTCTTTTCAACGTTTTGTTTCGCTCATCTGTCATCACCGCCAATCAGCTGTTTTTATACCTTTCATGAAAATGAAATGGTATATTAATTTCGTCACGAAACCCAAAATTGTAAGTCCTTAAAGGAAAATAGATAGACCCACCATTAAATATACCGAAATAATCAGGTTGAAGAGCTGAGTTGATTTAGCCATGTCCGTCTGTCCGTCTGTCTGTTTGTATGCAAACTAGTCCCTCAATTTTTGAGATATCTTGATAAAATTTGGTGAGCGGATGTATTTGGGTGTCCGATTAGACATTTGTCGGAACCGGCCGGATCGGACCACTATAGCATATATCCTCCATACAACCGATTTTTCAGAAAAAGAGGATTTTTGTAATATCTTACTCAATTTAACAGATTGAAGATTTAAACTTCACCATATACTTTCGTATATTGCACATATTGTTGCCTGAAAAAATTGATGAGATCGGTCGTATATATAGTTATATCCTCCACAACCGATTGTGCAGATAAGAAACTTTGCGCAATTTCTTCCCCATTTTAACAGCTAGAAGCTTCAAATTTCACCAAATGCTTACGTGTATAGTATATATTGTTGTCTATTGTTGTCTGTATATATAGTATATATCTCATACAACCGATTGTTCAGATAAGAAACTTTGCGCAATTTCTGCCCCGTTTTAACAGCTAGAAGCTTCAAATTTCACCAAATGCTTACGTATGTATATAGCATATAGGGCTCCGCCCTTTTTCATTTAATTTGTTTAGGATACTTTTAACGCCATAAGTCGAACAAAAATTAACCAATCCTTTTGAAATTTGGTAGGGGCATAGATTTTATGACGTTAACTGTTTTCTGTGAAAATGGGCGAAATCGGTTGATGCCACGCCCAGTTTTTATACACAGTCTTCCGTCTGTCCTTCCGCATGGCCGTTAACACGATAACTTGAGCAAAAATCGACATATCTTTAATGAACTTAGTTCACGTGCTTACTTGAACTCACTTTATCTTGGTATGAAAAATGAACGAAATCCGACTATGACCACGCCCACTTTTTCGATATCGAAAATTACGAAAAAAGAAAAAAAAGCCATAATTCTATACCAAATACGAAAAAAGGGATGAAACATGGTAAGGTAATTGGATTGGAAATATAACTTAAGAAAAAACTTTATAAAATGGTTGTGACGCCTACCATATTAAGTAGAAGAAAATGAAAAAGTTCTGCAGGGCGAAATAAAAAACCCTTAAAATCTTGGCAGGTATTACATATATAAATAAATTAGCGGTATCCAACAGATGATGTTCTGGGTCACCCTGGTCTACATTTTGGTCGATATCTGGAAAACGCCTTCACACCACTCCCTTTTAAAACTCTCATTAATACCTTTAATTTGATACCTATATCGTACAAACTCATTCTAGAGTCACCCCTGGTCCACCTTTATGGCGATATCTCGAAAAGGCGTCCACCTATAGGACTAAGCCCCACGCCCTTTTAAAATACTCATTAACACCTTTCATTTGATACCCATATCGTACAAACATATTCTAAAGTCACCCCTGGTCCACCTTTATGGCGATATCTCGAAAAGGCGAACACCTATAGAACGAAGGCCCACTTCCTTTTAAAAATACTCATTAGCACCTTTCATTTGATACCCATATCGTACAAACAAAGTCTAGAGTCCCCCTGGTCCACCTTTATTACGATACCTCGAAAAGGCGTCCACCTATAGAACTAAGGCGCACTCCCTTTTAAAATACTCATTAACTCCTTTCGTTTGATACCCATATTGCACAAACGAATTCTAGAGTCACCCCTGGCCCACCTTTATGGCGATATCTCGAAACGGCGTCCACATATGGAACTAAGGATTACTCCCTTTTAAAATACTAATTAACACCTTTATTTTGATACTCATATTGTACAAACAAATTCTAGGGCCACCCCTGCTCCACCTTTATGGCGATATCTCGAAACGGCGTCCACCTATGGAACTAAGGATTACTCCCTTTTAAAATACTCATTAACACCTTTCTTTTGATACCCATATTGTACAAACAAATTCTAGGGTCACCCCTGGTCCACCTTTATGGCGATATCTCGAAAATACGACCACCTATACAACAACCACCACTCCCTTTTAAAACTCTCATTAATACCTTTAATTTGATACCCATATCGTACAAACACATTCTAGAGTCACCCCTGGTCCACCTTTATGGCGATATTTCGAAACGGCGTGCACCTATAGAACTAAGGCCCACTCCCTTTTAAAATACTCATTAACACCTTTCGTTTGATGCCCATATTGTACAAACAAATTCTAGGGTCACCCCTGGTCCACCTTTATGGCGATATCTCGAAACAGCGTCCGCCTACGGAACTAAGGATTACTCACTTTTAAAATACTCATTAACACCTTTCTTTTGATACCCATATTGTACAAACAAATTCTAGGGTCACCCCTGGTCCACCTTTATGGCGATATCTCGAAATGGCGTCCACCTATAAAACAACCACCACTACCTTTCAAAACCCTCATTAATACCTTTAATTTGATACCCATATCGTACAAACACATTCTGGAGTCACCACTGGTCCAGCTTTATGGCGATATTTCGAAACGGCGTCCACCTATAGAACTAAGGCCCACTCCCTTTTAAAATACTCATTAACACCTTTCGTTTGATACCCATATTGTACAAACAAATTCTAGGGTCACCCCTGGTCCACCTTTATGGCGATATATCGAAAATACGACCACCTATATAACAACCACCACTCCCTTTTAAAACTCTCATTAACACCTTACGTTTGATGCCCATATTGTACAAACAAATTCTAGGGTCACCCCTGGCCCACCTTTATGGCGATATCCCGAAAAGGCGTCCACCCATAGAACTAAGGCCCACTCGCTTTTAAAACACTTATTAACACCTTTCGTTTGATACCCATATTGTACAAGCGCATTCTAGAGTCAACCCTGGTCCAATTTTATAACGATATTCCGAAAAGGCGTGCACCTATAGAACTAAGGCCCACTCCCTTTTAAAATACTCATTAACACCTTTCATTTGATACCCATATCGTACAAACGCATTCTAGAGTCACCCCTGGCCCACCTTTATGGCGATATCTCGAAAAAGCGACCACCTATACAACAACCACCACTCCCTTTCAAAACCCTCATTAATACCTTTAATTTGATACCCATATCGTACAAACACATTCTAGAGTCACCACTGGTCCACCTTTATGGCGATATTTCGAAACGGCATCCACCTATAGAACTAAGGCCCACTCCCTTTTCAAATACTCATTAACACCATTCGTTTGATGCCCATATTGTACAAACAAATTCTAGGGTCACCCCTGGTCCACCTTTGTGGCGATATCTCGAAACGGCGTCCACCTATGGAACTAAGGATTACTCCCTTTTAAAATACTCATTAGCACCTTTCATTTGATACCCATAACGTACAAACGCATTCTAGAGTCAACCCTGATCCACCTTTATGGCTATATCCCTTAATGGCGTCCACCTATAGAACTATGGCCCACTCCCTCATAAAATAATCTTTAATGCCTTTCATTTGATACACATGTCATACAAACACATTCCAGGGTTACCCTCGGTTCATTTTCCTACATGGTTATTTCCCCTTATGTTGCCACCATAGCTCTCAACTGAGTATGTAATGTTCGGTTACACCCGAACTTAACCTTCCTTACTTGTTTTTTTTTTATATTTATCTTAAAAATCGTTTAGGTATGTAGATCTGTTCACTATATATTTCTTATCTTATACATCCGATTATTCGGAGATTATGAACGGGATAAGATTTTTGTTCAGCCCCATTCATGAAAGGTATGAAGTCTTCGGCACAGCCGAAGACAGTCCCGTCCTTACTTGTGGCTTCAGCCATAGTTGGGTAGTTTTAGTTTTCTGTTTTTTCAAGTATAGATGGGCAGATTGCCTCGAAAAGTATCTCTATCGGTCCTGACGTCGAACAAGATATCAACTTATCATACATCTCCATGTTTATTGAAGTGATGTCGCCTCCTTTACCAACAGCTCTTAAACGTCGTCAAAGCAGAGGTTCCCCTCAACCAAAAACTCCCAAGCTGGATGACAGTGGGAACTATTCGTCAGTGGTTACATCGCTTCGTTCGTTAGAGGAGACGATACAACAACAATCCGATGGGCTGCAGTCGCTGTTTGACGGCTTGTGTGATAAAATAACGGCATTAGAGAATAAGTTGGTAAGCAAAATTAACGAAGAGGTCGCGGCTCTTATTAATAAAACCATTGAAACTGAGGAGCGTGTGATTGCTTTGTTATCTGAAGCTGTTGAACTTAGAAATAAATTGGAGCAATTGCAGAGTGAGCTCAGCAGCCTCAAAGCGGTGAAAACTCCATCTGAGTTTGCGTCTGATGCAGTCATCGTTGCAGTGCCATACACGGATGGAGAAAACTTAAAAATTATATACAATCATATTTGCAACTCCATTGGCTTTCTCTCTCCACAAATGCGCGATATTTTTAGAGCAGCACGGAAAGAAGCCAAAGCAAATAGTGTTATTATATTAAAATTTCACAGTCCGCACTATCGGAATCGAACCTTGCGTGCTTTTTCTGAGTTTCGCAAGCGTACTAAATCTTCGATACCTCTATCCGTAGTTGGTTTTGACGGTCACTTCAAAATATTCGAAAGTATATCGCTCGATAATAGGAAAATTCTGCAGGCAGCAATACGGCTAAGAAGAGCTGGAAAAATAAAGTCGGCATTTACGCTAAGAGGTAAAGTTTTCACAAGAGAAAGTACTGATCCTCAGGTCGTTAAAATATCCGCGCCTGAAGAACTGAACGATCTTAATTTAAATTAAATCGAATATTCTGTAGGTTTATTCTTATGTCTCCATTTCTTTTCTCTCATCTTCCCCTACTTTTCTAACTTTTATTTGGCATCACCAGAAATTCATATGTAATTATCAATGCGTGTTTTTTAGTTCTTTCGCTTATAGTTGTTTTGGGTTGTTTGTTTGACGTCTATGTCCCATAGCAGAGGAGGGCGTGGTACTGTTGATAACAGCCTTGCGTTTATAAATGTTCTATGTGAACAACATAAAGGTTTTAATATTGTTCACTTTAATGCCAGAAGTCTGAGTAACGAGAAAATTGACTACTTGAGATACGTGTTTGAGACTTCTGCTGTTGACGTTATCTGTGTAACTGAAATCTGGTGTACATATCAGTTGAATGACATTCACTTCAACATCAATAATTACAGCCTTATTCGCAATGGGGGGGGGGGGGGGGGGGGGGGGGGGTTGAACCACAAACCTCCCTTGCGCATGACCCTGCCTATAAGTATTTTACCTGTTCTGTCCAAAGCGTTTAAAACTTTATTAGCGGAACAAATCAACTCGCACTTGATTCAACATAGCTTGTTATCGCCAAATCAAACTAGCTTTAGAGCTGGGCACAGCTGTTCAACTGCCTTAATAAAAATCCTCGATGACATACGCGTGGCTTTTGACCAGGGCAACTTACGCTCCTATGTCTATTTGACTTTTCAAAGGCTTTCGACTCAGTTAATCATTCGCTGTTATGCCAAAAGTTACAAAAACACCTTGGTTTCGGTAATAATGATTGTAAGTTGTTGGAAAGTTATTTATCTGGTAGATCTTAGTTTGTCTGCAACGGCGCTGATTTATCAGAGCCAAAAGAAATAATGTTTGGCGTTCCCCAGGGGTCAATATTTGGTCCTTTGTTATTTAGCCTTTTTGTAAATGATGTTTTTTATATATGCAAATTTGTAAATATGCACGCATATGCCGATGATATTCAGTTGTATCTATCTAGCGGATTTGGTGATGTTCGTGACTTATGTCGGCAAATAAATACTGACTTTTCGTCTATATTATGTTGGTCGAAGGATAATTTTCTATGTCTTAACGCCTCAAAATCGTACTTGTTGCCTATTGCAAAGAAAGATATTTCGAGGCTTGTATTACCTGGTATATTCATAGGTAACTCTATCGTGCAGTCAGTAAATAAAGTAAAAAACTTGGTGTTCTAATAAATTCTAGTGTGACCTGCATTGATCACGTTAGTGCTGTTGTGGGTAAGGTTATGGCACTCTGCGTAATTTGAGACAATCCGCGCTCTACACTCGCTTGATACTCGTAGAAAACTCGCCTTACACCTTATTATGCCAATCATAACATACTCATAGTTGGTATACAATAATCTTGATTCAGTATCCCTCATAAAATGGAGGTGGCATTCAATTACATTACTCGTTATGTCTATGGGTTGCGCAAATTCGACCACATATCTCCCTGGAGGTCACGACTCTTAGGTTGTAACCTTCTTGAGTATCAAAGCGCTAGGAGTTGCATGTTTCTCTTTCGCCTACTATCTTCAAAGTCGCCTCCGTATTTGTATGAAAAATTTGTATTCAATAGGTCAACTCGTTGCACTCTAATGCAGCCGCTTTAACCATATGGCCTCTACTCGGCTGTTTTTCTTCAACGCCATACATTTCTGGAATTCAATTCCCACTTCAGTAAGAAACTCTCTAAACCAAAACAACTATAGGCGAATTCTTAAAAGTTTTTTTTTACAGTCATAACATTTAAACCTAACACCAAATGGTCTGAAACCTTAACTCACTATTTTCTGTATAACCCCAACCCTTCTTCTTTCCGTTTTTATACTCAGTTGAGCAGAGCTCACAGAGTATCTTAACTTTGATTGGATAACGGTTGGTTGTACAGGTATAAAGGAATCGAGATAGATATAGACTTCTATATATCAAAATCATCAGTATCGAAAAAAAATTTTATTGAGCCATGTCCGTCCGTCCGTCTGTCCGTTAACACGATAGCTTGAGTAAATTTTGAGATATCTTGATGAAATTTGGTATGTAGGTTCCTGGCCACTCATCTCAGATCGCTATTTAAAATAAACGATATCGGACTATAACCACGCCCACTTTTGAAAAAGCGCTATAATTCATTACCAAAGTCGGATAAAGCGGTGAAACTTGGTAGGTGGGTATAGCTTATGAAGCAGAATCGAAAATTAGTAAATTTTTGACAATGGGCGTGGCACCGCCCACTTCTAAAAGAAGGTAATTTCAAAGTTTTGCAAGCTGTAATTTGGCAGTCGTTGAAGATATCATGATGAAACAGGAACATTACTCCTATTCATATATGTAATACTCCTATATTGCTACAAAAGGCTAGGTACATTCCCAAACATCAAAGTGCCGATATATTGCTGTTTAAACGTTTTTGTTTTTGTATTCAATAATCGAATGTACCTAAATTTAAATTTTTTCTTGTCACACTTATGCTAATACAATCAGAAAAATTTTATAGTCAGTCTTGTTTTGATTTCGAATTCAGAACACATTGCGAGCATTTTCTCTCAGCAATATAGGAGTATTACATGTATGCACCTATTACTATATGTATGCATAATAAAAATTAGCCCAATCGGATGAAGACCACGGCCACTTTAAAAAAAAAATTTTTTTTAAGTCAAATTTTAAGAAAAAATGCAATATCTTTACAGTATATAAGTAAATTATGTCAACATTCAACTCCAGTAATGATATAGTGCAACAAAATACAAAAATAAAAGAAAATTTTAAAATGGGGGTGGCTCCGCCCTTTTTCATTTAATTTGTCAAGAATACTTTTAATGCCATAGGTTAGGTTAGGTTGCAAGGGCTGAGCTGAACACTATGGTAACAGCTCACTACTTAGGCCACCAATGGGCCCATTGTAATACCCTGTACGGTCTCAAAAGAGGACCCCTACCCTGCCTAAAGCGGGTCAAACCACCTCGTGGAAATTATAAATTTTGCCAGAGCCTTTACTTCATAGCAAGAGACCTCAGCTAGGTCATGTAGAAAAGGTTTACCGAGGATAGCCATCCTACGCCAACTAAGCGCAGGACAGTGACAGAGAAGGTGCTGGACGCTCTCTTCCTCCTCTGTACATCTGCAGCTGCGACAAAATTCGAAGGTCGCTACCCCCATTCTAGCACCGTGCGTGCCTATTAAGCAATGCCCTGTTAGAACCCTTATCAGGGACGATAGAGCTGATTTGTTTAGAGTCAGAAGGGCTTCTGTGCGCCCCTTGTCATATGAGGGCCAGGTTTGCCTGGATGTCTCACACGAAGATATGACTGACCATAGTCCATTTGCGATTCTTAAAGTGCTTGTGCTCACACGAAGCCTGAAAGTGGCCATGGGTATGCCTACCGAATCATTTCCCGGAAGGATATGGTCGGTGGTGCCCCTTCTGGCCAGCTCGTCTGCTCTGCAATTGCCTTCGATATCACTGTGCCCAGGTACCCATATAAGGCTGATACTGAAATCCTGAGCCATCTCGTTAAGAGATCTGCGGCATTTAGTGACCGACTTTGCGTTGTCGACGAATGAGTCCAGGGCCTTTAATGCGGCCTGGCTGTCTGAGAAAATAAACACCCGTTTACCATCCTTAGGCATAGACCCGAGATAGTTCACAGCCCTGTGTATTGCCAGCATTTCCGCTTGGTAAACACTACAGTGATCCGGTAGGCGAAAAGAGACCTCTAGACCCAGATCCGGCGAAAAAAGGCCTGCTCCCACCTTCCCGTCAAGCTTAGAACCATCCGTGTATATGTTGATGGCACCCGGTACCGTATGTTGTCTGGTATTCCAGTCCTGTCGCGATGGTATATATATACTGTAATTTTTAACGAAGACGTTATTTGGCGTGCAGTAGTCAGTGCGCGCCGGTATTGGGACTGGGGCGCTCGTCCCCAGGATTGTCGCGTGTCCACCAGATCTGTTTGACCAGAGACCTGTTTCCCTTATGCGTAGAGCGGCGATGACCGCTATTTCCTTCGCCACCAGGTCAAGAGATGGAAGGTATAGCATTGTGTTAAGTGCTTCAGATGGAGTGGAGCCGAGAGCCCCGGTGATGCAGAGTTCCGAACTCCGTTGCACCTTTTGAAGCGTCTTAAGATAGGTAGTTTTAGCTAGTGCAGGCCACCAGACCAAGGCACCATAAAGAAGAATCGGGAGCACAATGGCTGTATAAATCCAGTATGTCACCTTGGGGGAGAATCCCCAGGAGGTGCCAATTGCCCTCTTGCAGGTGAACAGCGCTGCTGCTGCCTTTTTGCATCGCTCCACTATATGGTCATTCCACAATAGCTTCCTATCCAGAATTATACCCAAATACTTGACTCGATCGCTAAACGCTAAAACGGTACCCCCAACTCTTGGCGGTGTTAGATTTGGCGCCTTATACCTCCTCGTGAAGAGGTCAAGCTCGGTTTTGTCCGGGTTCACTTCCAAGCCTGTGGCTGTGGCCCAGTGCGAGATTTTGGATAGTGCCCCTTCCATTAGGTTGCAAAGAGTTTGCGGAAATTTCCCCCGCATGGTGACGCAGATGTCATCTGCATACGCGACCACTTGTTGACCTTCCGATTCCATGAGGCGGAGTAGTTGGTTGACGGTAACCACCCAAAGTAGTGGAGAGAGAACACTTCCCTGCGGAGTCCCTCTGCCGACCGGTCTGCGGATCACACATCCACCTAGCTCAGTTTTAATCTGCCTACGCGTAAGCAGATTGTATATAAACTCCACCAGGCACGCGTCCACCCCCAGATCGGTCAGCGCCGAGGTGATGGACTCAGAGAGAACGTTGTTGAAAGCACCCGCTATATCTAGGAATGCCACCAATGTGTATTCCTTAAGGTCTAGCGACCTATAGGCATGCTGTGCTTGCGAAAGAAGCGACGGCTCAATCCTCCTCCTGATGTGATCCTCTAGAAGTCTTTCAAGTGCTTTAAGCAGAAAAGAAGATAGGCTTATAGGCCTATAATCATTTGGTTTAGAGTGGGAGGGTTTCCCTGCATTGGGAATAAATACCACGTTGGCTTCCCTCCACGATACTGGTACGTAATTTAGCCTGAGACAACCTATAAACATCCCTTTAATACAGGGCCTTATAAGTTCGGCAGTATACTGGAGCTGAGCCGGAAAGATTCCATCCGGCCCCGGCGATTTGTAGGGCTTGAAGGTCTGTAACGCCCAATCTATCCTTTTATCGTCTGTGATTTCGCTTATCAGCTGATCATTAGCTGACAAAACTTGAAGACACGCCCGTTCCTGCTGGGAAGTGCGTATCCATTAGCAGGTTTATGGTTTCAGCGCTGGAGTCCGTCCAGTGCCCATCCGGCTTTTGGACGTAACTTAGCTGAGTTGGAGATTTTGATAGCACCTTCCTTAACCGGGAGGCCGCGGATGCGGATTCAATCCTGCCGCAGAAATCCCTCCAGGAGGATCGCTTTCCATTCCGGACTGCTTTTTTATATATATTTATCTTCGCTTTATAAGCAGCCCATGAGGATTCATGTCCATCATGCTTTGCTTTATTGAAGGCCGCCCTACATGACTTTCTAAGTTTATCAAGATCAGCCGACCACCATGGTGGTTTGTGTGTTTCCAAAACCTTTTTAGCCGGGCAAGCCCTATCTAAAGCATTCCTACAATTTTGACTGAAATTGTTTACAAACAAGTCCAGCTCCTCCTCGCTTTCTGGGACTCGTACCTCCTCAGATAGCTTTTTACCTACAATCTTCTTATAGTAGCCCCAGTTAGTTCTTCTAATGTTTTGTATATACTTAGGACTTGCGTGCGCCTGCGATATAGAAAAACTTATATATCTATGGTCAGAAAAGGAGTGCTCCTTTAGAACCCTCCAAGAAACGATAAGGTCACTGAAAGAGTCTGCGACCAGTGTTATGTCAAGGACCTCTTTGCGGTTCCTCGTAATGAAAGTGGGATCATTTCCCCTATTACATATACTCAGGTTAGTGCCTAACAGATAGTTGAATAGAGACTCACCTCGGTCATTTGTATCTCTGCCGCCCCACTGGGCGTGATGTGCATTGGCGTCGCCTCCGAGCAACATAAAATCGTTTCGTGGATTTGCCGCTCTCACGAACTCCTTGAAATTATCCGGTGGTAATGAGCCTTGGTGATCGTGCGCTAGGTAGAAGGAGGCGAGTTTAAAGCTCCTCCCTAGCCCCTCGACGCTGACCGCTGTCAAATCCCCATCGCTATAGTTGGGTAGAAGAAAAAAATTAAGAGTAGACTTAGCCAATATACATGTGCGAGGCTTACCCTTTTCCTGAGCGCTATAAAGCTTATACGCTGGTGTCCGCAGGCCACAGATCCTATTGCCAGTGATCCACGGCTCCTGGACTAGAACGATGTTTACCACACCTGAAGACAGGTGCAGTAGGAATGCAGCTGATGCTGCTTTGCAGTGATGCGGGTTTATTTGGAGGACCCGGATCACTGCTTGTTTGTGCTCTCCCCCGTGAGCGTCGCGTCGGAATCGCCATCCTCCAGAAGCTGACCCTCAGAGTATAACCCTCTGAGAGCCAAGCTTCCGCTCGAACTTACCGAAGCATAGCCCCCAGCTTCTTCGCCTTCGTCTACCTCCATCTCTTCTTCACTGGGGGGAGTTCAGCCACCTCCGCACGAGATGCAAGGTTTACCAAGGCTTCGACATCAGCCTTATAAACCTTAAGGCTTATATTTTTGAAGCCGTAGCTTACCCTGAAATCCTGCCTTTTCAACGCTTCGACGCTTGCGCTGTCGAGCAGCAGGACTATCTGCATCGTGGCCCGTTCAGTCTTCTCAACGTTAACCACCTTCCAGTTTTGGGTCGGTAGACCCGGGTTGTACTCCTGGAGAAGTTCCAGGATATCAGCGGGGTCCGTTGGCGTCACTGGAACCCAGGCTCGCGCCCTTGGTCGTGAGGGGATATCACACGCCTCCACTACCTTGAGGTGCGCGCCCGGATACACCTCCCCTATCAGCGAAACGGCGGCTTTATAAAGCTTCGCCGACCTAGCGTCGTCACACGCAATTAGTTTTATATTGCCCTGGAACCACCCCGCATCGGTATAAGAAGGCGGCGGACCAGGGTTATCTTTCTTGACCTTAACGGCCACAGAAGCGAGCACAGCCTCGATCCACTTCCACTGCTGTTTCGGGATCCTGCCACCTTCGCTACTCTCATTCATCACACCAATGATCTGCCGATCCTTGGCTATTTCGGCGAAAGACCGAGTCCAGCCTCCCTGCACATTGGCCCTTTTCGGCGCCGTAGGGTTGGCTTCATCTATGGACCGCTGGCGCTTCGAGGCTTCATCGCTCTCGACCCAGTCCGATCTGAACTCCGGCAACATTTGCTTCGCCCAAACAAGATCACGCTGAGCCTTTGCCCAGTCCCTAACCGCTGAGGAGGCATTCCTACGCAGGATCCGAGCAGCCCAGCGCTTGTCCTGATGACTGGGCTTTTTGCCTCCCTTGACCCTGGAGCCGGGCCCCCACACCCCTGGAACCCCCAGCAGCCAAACCGCCAGACGCTTGACGCTGAGTGGCAGCCGTGCTGATGGCTATGGGATGGGCGGCAGCCGCCCCAAGGGCCTCCCGGTCGGTGGCCCCTCCCCGAGAGGTACCGGCCTTTGGAGTACCCTGACTGGATTTTACCTCATCCCTTTCCTGCCTAGGTTTGTCCTTGGCCCTATAGCCGACCCCTCCCCTCGCCCTGAGGCCCCCAGCAGTTGACCCACCAGACGCTTGTCGCTGGGTGGAGGGCTTGCTGGTGGGGCCCAAGGGAGGGGCGGTAGTGGCACTGATGACCTCCCAGTCAGTACCCCCTCCATGAGAGGTACTGGCCATCGGACTGCTCGAACCGGATAAACTCTCGGCCCTTTTCTGCCTATCTGCCGCTGCAGCAGCGAACCTCTGAGGAGTTCTCTCAGTTAATTTTAGGCCCGGCTGAGCCGTAGCCTTAGCGGAGCAAGCTCCTAACGACTTCTTCTTTGGAGAGTCGCCCTCCTTATAATTTTTTAGAATTTTATCCTCCATACTTTATACCCACGAGTAGCGGAGAAGGGGAAAGGTCCACCCGGACAGAGATCCGCGATGTCCGGGTAAGGCTTAATAGCATCGAAGGTCGCCCGGTATTCGATGCATTCCGTTAACGACTGGGCTATTTATGGGCCCCCAGCCAGGCTGATCCTCGGCACGGGTCGTATAACACCTTGATCCAGCTCATTTAAGGAGAGGGGGAGAGAAAAAGGAAAAAGGAAGAAGAAGGGAAAAAAGGGTTTGAGGAGAGTGGGAAGAGAGGTCGCCGCTCGAATTAGCCGCCGAAGCGTTACCAGGTGCCACCACGAGGAGGCTCCGCCCCTACATGAGGGATGGAGGGTGTAAAAACACCTACGAGTCGACGGTTTGGGGTGACGCCGGTGAGTGCAAGGCGAAAAACACCCCCATGAAAGGCACCCAAATGTCAATGCCAAATGTTAATGCCATAAATCGGAAAAAAAATTTACCAATCCTTATGAAATTTGGTAAGGGCAAAGCTTCTATGACGGTAACAGTTTTCTGTGAAAATGGATGAAATCGGTTGAAGCCACGCCCAGTTTTTATACACAGTCAACCGTCTGACCTTCCGCTCGGCCGTTAACACGATAACTTGAGCAAAAATCGATATATCTTTACTAAACTTAGTTCACGTACTTATCTGAACTCAATTTATATTGGTGTTAAAAATGGGCGAAATCCGACTATTACCACGCCCACTTTTTCAATATCGAAAATTTCGAAAAATGAAAAAAATGTCATAATTCTATACCAAATACGAAAAAAGGGATGAAACATGTTGATTGGATTAGTTTATTGACGCCTTCACATATACAACTAAGGGCCACTCCCTTTCAAAACCTTCATTAATACCTTTAGTTTGATACCCATATCGTAAAAACACATTATAGAGTCACCCCTGGCCCACCTTTATGGCGATATCTCGAAAAGGCGTCCACCTATAGAACTGAGGCCCACTCCCTTTTAAATAATCATTAACATCTTTCATTTGATTCCCATATCGCACAAACGCATTCTAGAGTTACCCCTGGTCCACCTTTTTGGCGATATCTCGAAAAGGCATCCACCTAGTGAATCCCTTTTAAAATACTCCTTAATATTCAATTCAATTCAATTCAATTTATTTATAAGACTCGTTGGTTGAGCGTAAGACTAATGTCTTTTAAGCCCATCATCAATAATTAATTTACAATAGTTTCATGTTTAATTAATAATAATAATATCTAATAACAATAATAATTACTGTACATGCATATCATACAAAATTGCATTAATTTAAATCATAATTAACAAATTATAACAAATATTTTAGGTATAGAAAATAAATATGAAAAACAGAAATTAAGGTCATAAGAATGAAAAAGTAAAAGAAAATAGGAAGAAATATTTAGATATTTAAAAACTTAAACACTTCCAATTTAAAGCGCCTGGGATTTGTTATCGATTTAATTTTGTTTGGTAAAGAGTTCCAGAGTTTGACAACACTGACAAAAAACGTTCGTGATGAAGTATTATAATGATGTTTTGGTACGATGAGGTTGCGTGTTCTAATCGAATGCGCAAAAGCCAACTTTTCAAAAAGGTACTTTGGATTTCTCATATTAATGAGCTTATGCATATATATAAGATTACGGTACTTCAAGTAGCAAGTCAGATTGCAATCGAGTATCTTGTAACTAAATTGTGAGATGTGGTCATACTTACGCCTACAAAACACATACCTAGCACAGCTGTTTATGGCCATTGCAAGTTTTCGCTCAGATGCGCTATCTAGGTGCCCGTAGATGAGTTCGCCATAATAAATGAGTGGAACTATAAAGGTTTTCACCAAACGTAATTTTGTGTCCTGCGGGACGAAGTTAGCTGTGTACCACAGCTTTCTTAGAATGAAATAAATTCTAGATATGATTTGGTTTATATAATCGGAGCACCCAAGGTATGAATTAACTTTGTAACCAAGGCTAGTTACAACTGACTCGAAATTTATAGACGAGTCCTCTAAAATTATTGGGGGAAAGAATTCCTCACAATTCGACCTGTGTGAAATACATATGGCTTTGGTTTTTTTTGCGTTAAGACTCAAATTATTACATTTGGCCCAAATAGAGATTGATTGCAAATCATCATTGATTCTAGCTATCAAATATTCACATAGTCCTGTTGGACGGGATAGATATACTTGTGCATCATCCGCATACAGGTGTATGGACACATTTTTACAGCAGTAGACCATATCATTAATAAAAATACTGAACAAAATCGGGCCCTTATCCTTATCGTACAAACAAATTGTAGAGTCACCCCTGGTCCACCTTTATGGCGATATCTTGAAAAGGCGTCCACCTATAGAAGTAAGCCCCCACTCCCTTTTAAAATACTCATTAAAACCTTTCATTTGATACCCATATAGTTGAAACACATTCCAGAGTTACCCCTGGTTCACTTTTATGGCGATATCTCGAAAAGGCGTCCACCTATGGAACTAAGGCCCACTCCCTTTTAAAATACTCATTAACACCTTTCATTTGATACACATATAGTAGAAACACATTCTAGAGTTACCCCTGGTCCACCTTTATGGCGATATCTCGAAAAGGCGTCCACCTATGGAACTAGGTGGCCCACTCCCTTTCAAAATTCTCATTAACACCTTTCATTTGATTCCCATATCGTACAAACACATTCTAGAGTCACCCCTGGTTCACCTTTATGGCGATATCTGGAAAAGGCATCTACCTATAGAACTAAGGCCCACTCCCTTTTAAAATACTTATTACCACCTTTCATTTGATACCCATATAGTAGAAACAAATTCTAGAGTTACCCCTGTTCCACCTTTTTGGCGATATCTCGAAAAGGCATCCACCTAGTGAGTCCCTTTTAAAATACTCTTTAATATCTTTCATTTGATATCCTTATCATACAAACAAATTGTGGAGTCACCCCTGGTCCACCGTTATGGCGATATATTGAAAAGGCGTTCACCAATAGAAGTAAGACCCAATCCCTTTTAAAATACTCATTAACACCTTTCATTTGATACCCATATAGTAGAAACACATTCTAGAGTTACCCCTGGTCCACCTTTGTGGCGATATCTCGAAAAGGCGTCCACCCATGGAACTAAGGCCCACTCCCTTTTAAAATACTCATTAACACCTTTCATTTGATACCCATTTCGTACAAACACATTTTAGAGTCACCCCTGGTCCACCTTTATGGCGATATCTCGAAAAGGCGTCCACCTATGGAACTAAGGCCAACTCCCTTTTAAAATACTCATTAACACCTTTCATTTGACACACATATAGTAGAAACACATTCTAGAGTTACCGCTGGTCCACCTTTATGGCGATATCTCGAAAAGGCGTCCACCTATGGAACTAAGACCCACTCCCTTTTAAAATACTCATTAACACCTTTCATTTGATACCCATATCATACAAACACATTCTAGAGTCACCCCTGGTCCACCTTTATGGCGATATCCCGAAATGGCGTCCACCTATAGATCTATGGCCCACTCCCTTTTAAAATACTCTTTAATACCTTCCATTTGATACCCATGTCATAAAAACACATTCTAGGGTTACCCTAGGTTCATTTTTCTATATGGTGATTTTCCCTTATTTTGTCTCCAAAGCTCTCAGCTAACTATGTAATGTTCGGTTACACTCGAACTTAACTTTCCTTACTTGTTCTTTTCTATTTTTCTATTTAAGTTATTTGTTCTGTTAAAATTTGTAGCTCAGTCATAAATTGAAACATATAATTCACATAAATTGTTGTAATTCACATAAATTGGTACTCCGTTTGTTGTACGAAAACAAAAAAAAAACTCGTTGTCTTAATGTACTGATAATGATTGATAAATAAATGATAAATGATATAGAAATCTATATCTATATCGATTAGTTTATGCCGTTATGGGGTACCGTTATGGGAACAAAATTAATATACTCTGGGAGCTCTGCTCAGCTGAGTATAAAAATCAAAGTATACCAGTGATAGAACGAGCAAAGACTCAGCGCATATACGCCTTGGCAACCACGCTACTGTTGGCAGTCATAATTTCGAAATAGTAAGAGAATTCGATTATTTGGGAACCAGCATCAACACTGGCAACAACATCAGCTCTGAAATACAGCGGAGAATCACTCTTGCCAATAAATGCTACTTTGGACTAGGTAGGCAATTGAAAAGTAAAGTCCTCTCTCGGCAAACGAAAATCATACTCTACAAGTCACTTATCGTTCCCGTCCTGATATATGGTGCAGAAGCATGGACCATGACAACATCAGATGAAGCAGCTATGGGAGTGTTCGAGAGAAAATGTCTTCGAAAGATTTATGGACCTCTACTCGCTATGGCGAGTACTCAATAAGATTTAAGGATGAGCTGTACGAGCTATACGCAGACATCAACATAGTCCAGCGAATTAAAACACAGCGGATGCGCTGGCTAGGCCATGTTATGTGAATTAAAGGTTACGCTCCGGTCAAGAAAGTGTTTCTATCGGAACCCGCCTATGGAAGCAGAGGTAGACGGCGGCCCCCTCTCCGCTGGAAGGACCAGGTGGAAAACGATTTAAACTCCCTTCGTTTGACCAATTGGCGCCAGTTGGTAGAGAGAAGGAGCGACTGGCGCGCTTTGTTGGACTGCCATAACCTTTTAAACGGTTAAGCGCCAATTAAGTAAGTAAGAGTAAAGTATCGAAACTTTACCTTGATACTTTTCCCCGAAACTTTACCAAGAGCCGATGGTCTATATGAACAGATGAAGATGAACAAAGTTCATTCCATTAATACCATAACTTGAGCATAAATTGAGATCGTCAATGATGCGGTAAAAGCTCCGCGTTTAACTTAAACCGAGTTTTTGATAATGGTGGAAGAGGAGACGATTATGCCATACCATATGCAGATGTTGGTAAAAGAAAAGTATGTGTTTTGTCCAGAAACAATAACTCCTAGAAAATTATTAACAGCTGCTAACTCCATAAAATTTCAATACATTTTAACTTGTTATGCAATAGAGCTTTTTTGTTCTAATGTGAAATTGTGGATGTAGTTAGCAGCTTTTACAGCTTTGTGGACGATATATTGCTATTGAAAATGGTCGACATCAGATTATATCCACGCCTACTTTCAAAAATGGGAAAAAGGAACAATGTTTTAACAAATACTGATGAAGTGGTGAAAATTGGAATACACAACATAAATGTATTACAATTTTGTAAAATTGGCGGGGCGCCGCCCACATTAAGCAGAAGAAAACCTAGAAGTTTTGCAAACCGTTAATCAAAATCCGCTGATATCACTTTGCAATATGGCGGAAATATGGTCTCTGAATTTTAGATCCGATCAAAAGCGGATAAGGACCATGCCTACTTTAAAGAAAAGGGCCTCGCAGTTTTAATCTGAACAAAATTTCCAATATATATACATATATGGTTTGTAACAATACAACCAGAAAAGATAGATTTATCAAAAGCTTTTGATAAAGTCAACCACGGCACGTTAGTGCAAGACTTGTAAGGATCCCTTATTTCTCCTAGTCTCAAAAGGTGGACCGCCAATTACCTGTCTGGTCGGCAGGCATATGTGCAATTCAGGAAAGTAACATCTAAACCCAGAAGAAGGTGGTGTTCCACCGCCGCTTTTGTTTAACTTCTACATATCGAAGCTCTCTTAACCACAAAGAACGAGTTAAGGATTGTCCCGGCCCACCCATCGATGACCTATGTAATGAAATAAATAAATATCTCCTTAATTTTTACAGTTTTTCGCCTCGCAAAACTTAACATTATCACTGGCCAAATCATAAGCGGCCTTATTTACAACATAACACAAAACAAATGTCGACCATTGGACATCCACGTCGATGGCATTACGCTACCGACCCACAAACAAATCATGCTCATTACCATTTAAAAAGCAATTGGCCTTTGTCACTTTTCTACTGAAGATTTTCCAACCCAATTCAATTATTCAAAAAATTGTTTTCTCTTTTTTTTAAAACGTTCAATTGTTGTTTTGCTGTGTTTTTACTTCGAATCCACTCAAATTTTATTTTTGAATTATTTGTATGTTTTTTTGTATATGTATATAGGTAAACTTTTTTTTCCACTCAATTAAAATTTTTTTTCTCTGTATGTTTTTTTTTTTTGTATATAGGTAAATTTATTTTTGAACACCCACTAGGGCTGCCTACATTCACGAAGGCGGTGTAGCCGCTACATCTGCCATATTATTTTTACACATGTTCTTATGAGCGTCGTTATTTTCGGCGCGACAGAGCAGCACGACAATCAATCACGAAAGCCGTTGTAGCCAGATTAAACCTAATTCTATTTTTGGGAAGCAACAGTGAATGGCGTCCTTTTTATTTTGCCAATAAAAACTAAAATATAAGTAAATAACATATAATAAAAGCTGGACTCGCGTTAGAGGATTAAAAGCTTAATTGGCGCTTAACCGTTTAAAGGGTTATGGCCGTACAACAAGGCGCGCCAGTCGCTTTTTCTCTCTGCCACCCGGTGCCAATTGGTCACACCAAGGGAGTCTAAATTTTTTTCCACCTGGTCCTTTCAGTGGAGTGGGGGCTGCCCTCTTCATTTGCTTCCATAGGCGAGTTCCGATAGAAACACTTTCTTAGCCGGATCGTCATCTTTCATATGCGTAATATGGCCTAGCCAACACAGCCGCTGCATTTTAATTCGCTGGAGTATGTTGATGTCTGCGTAAAGTTCTTACAGCTCATCGTTAAATCTTCTTCAGTACTCGCCATCGCCAACGCGTAGAGGTCCATAAATCTTTCGAAAAACTTTGCTCTCGAACACTCCCAGCGCCGCTTCATCTGATGTTGTCATGGTCCATGGTTCTGCAGCATATTTCAGGACGGGTACGATAAAGGACTTGTAGAGTATGCTCTAAAGTAGCATTTATTGGCAAGAGTGATTTTTCGCTAGATTTCAGAGCTGATGTTGCTGTTAGTATTAATGCTAGTTCCCAAATAAAAGAAGTCTTTTACTATTTCGGAATTAGGACTGCCAACAGTAGCGTGGTTGCCAAGGCGCATATGCGCTGTCTCTTTGTTCGATGACAGCAGGTACTTCGTTTTGTCTTCATCCACCATCAAACCGATCTTCACCGCTTCTTTTTCCAGTTTGGAGTAAGCAGAACTAACGGCGCGGGTGTTTAGGCCGATGATATCAATGCCGTCAGCATATGCCAGCAATTGCACGCTTTTATAGAATATTATTTCAGAGCGGTTAAGTTCTGCAGCTAGTATAATTTCCTCCAGCATCAAATTAAAGAAATCGCACGAAACCTCTTTTAGTTTCGAATGACTAGGAGAGGTCCCTTCCAATTCTGACTGATCTGATGGTGTTGCTCAACGTCATCATGTACAGCCCTATAAGTTTTGCGGAGAAATCAAATTCAGACATAGCGGCATATAGGCAGCTCCTTTTCGTACTGTCGAAGGCGGCTTTAAAATCGACGAAGGCATGGCGTTTTTCCAAGATCTGGCGCATTCTGAAAATCTGGTCGATGGTTGATTAACCAGGTCTGAAGCCGCACTGCTAAGATCCAATCAGCCGAATCACGGTGGGCTTCAATATTTCGCACAATACACTTGACAGGACCTTATATTCGATATTAAGGCTGATTCCGCGATAGTTGGCGCAGTTTGCAGTATCCCCTTTCTTGTGGACTAGCCAAAGGACACTTAGATTCCAATTTTCGGGCACGCACTTGTCCGACCATATTTTGCGAAGAAGCTGATGCATGCACCCTACCGACTCCTTCCTGCCGTATTTGAATAGCTCCGCGAGCAATCCATAACGTCATTGTTTTTCAATCTGGATATTGCAATTCTGACTTCGTCATAATCGGGTGGGGGATATTTATTCCATCATCATCGATTGCAGGATCGGGTTCGTCATCCCTGTGCAGTAAATCGCTGTCTCCATTTAGGAGAGCACAGAAGTGTTCCCTCCATAACCTAAGTACTCTCTGGGCATCAGTTAAGGTCGTCGTTTTCGTTCTTACAAGACTTAGAGGATATTGATGACAATTTGTGAGTTGTCGCACCTATTGGATGGAGGATCACTGTTACAACAACAACAACCAGTAGAGATATGGCAATGCAAAGTACATAAGTTCTTTTTTATAGTTCTATTTAGTTAATCTCTCCACAAAACGATTAATGCCATAAAAAATACTTAACGCGATTTACCTCCGAGGGGACTTACACCCAGCTCCTCTTCCAATTTGCTTCGTGCTACATATTTTATGACGACTACGAACGGCATCAGCAAGGCAGATGAATTTTCACTGGGAACCTTTTTATGTGAGAAATACAATCGGAGTGTTTGCCAAACCACTGCCGAGAGGAGACTCTTTTTAGAAAAAATTTTTTCTAACTGAAATTCGTTCTTTTAAACGCTATAAGTCGATCAAAAACTTTAAGAAGAATCGCATATACTTGAGAACAATTGTATGTGATTCTTAAAGTGATTTAATGACCATTTAGAGTTTACTAAATTTTAATTGCTTTTTAGTTTGCTATTATAATTTATTATCTTGCGGTAATTTGATATTGTGCGTGAAGAGTTTGTTTACTTGTTTTTATATCCATTTACATTTGCTTGCCATTTGTGATTTTTTGTGTTGACACATTTTTTTTCTGTCTATTGTTCTTTTGTTTGCACATTTTTTTTTTTTTTTTAAGTATAATATATATATGTACATTTGTATGGTTATGTGCTTGTGATTATGAATAATGTTTTGCATCAAGTGTTATTGACATTTGGTTTTACACATCAGAATTTTAAATGTGTTTTGCACAGCCGGTCTTTAAGAGCGTCGACTCACTTAAAAATCGGCATGAGGTAACCGTAACTTGATGCCAACATGACTTTATATTTATGCATTTTTCTTTCTTTGTGTGTGTACATTTTTATTGATGAGTAAATTGGGATGTCTACAGTATGATTTTTTGGAATTTTTTTTTTTCAAATTTGGGTTTACTAGCAAATGTCTTATACTGGTTTACATCTATATGTGTTGGTTGAAGTAAAAATATTTCCTATTACTATTTTCTATTTTGTAGGAAGGTTTTTGCAGTAAGAAATATTTTTTATTACTATATTCTATTCTATTTAGAATAAGAGATGTTTTCCTATTAGTACTTCCTATTCTACCTGTGGCTAAAGTAAAAATATTTTTCCTAAAATTATGATCTCTCTAAAACCTAGGTTTCCTAACCGAAACATCCCATACTTATATCTATTTCTTTAATTATTTCTATTAAATAACATCTTTTCATTGTTATTTCATATCATTAGGGTTACATTAAATTTAGTAAAAAAAATATGTAGCTAATTTATGGAAATTTATAATATGGAATATTAATTATGCAGAAATTATGCAGAAATTTAGGAGCTGTGATTGATGGAAGAGCATAGTAGTTTGAATTAATCAGTAAACGGAAGGTATAGTGGTTGCAAAAATGTTTCGTATCTTTAAATTTTCTTTTCATATTTTCGATATTTTCATATTTTCCAGCAAATTCTTTGATCTTATTTGTCATGCGATTTCTGCGGCGGCCACCAAGACAGAATCGTCATGACTTTTATGAAGAATTATTTTTATTTCTATACCGGGATTTGTCAGTTGCGCAACCTTTTTGGGTTTGTGCACTTAGTTTGTGTTGAGAACTTCGTTTTCAATTATTATTTTAAATTTGCCTACTGCATTAAATATTCAATTAGTTTTTCCTTATAAATTTCAAGTCCTGGATTGCCGGCATTTCTTGTATGCCTGGTCGAATATTGTCCTAAGTTAATAACTTCCTCAACAATCTGGTTGCTTGATAATTTTTCTACGCTAACATTTGTCTATCCTAAGATGAAAGAGAGCGCGACTAGTCTGTTATTGCAATTTTTATAGCGCTTCATATATATTTTTAAGGTTCTCTTTGTGACTTTTTCTTCATGCTTGTTGTGATGGGCTGGTTTTTAAAATTTTTGTATATTTTCTTTCTTAGGTTTTGCTTATTTCCACTGTCCTAGAATTTCCTATTGCTTCATGACCATCTTTGTCAGGAGCATTCAACGGAAGCAATCAAATTCTTTATTTGCAATTAAATTTAGGCAGGGCTTTCGAAGCTGCCTTTGCTGTCGATTGCTACATTTTGAAATTTACTTGAAGTGTTTATTGCTCTTCCTCAGCTTTGGGTTTGGTACTAAAAATAAAGCTCCTTAGATACGAGTTTGAACGGGGTTTTGTTGCCTATATTTGAATTTCATATAACTTTTGAGCGTCATAGCTATTGTGACGACCAATAGCATGAATGCGCAAATTGTAACTGCTAACCAAACATCTGGAACGTGTGGCGAGTTTTTTGTATCTATTTCTGTTGGTGGTTCATATTTCCTACTTCGTAGCCAGCTATGGATATCATAATGCCTTGCGCAATCTTTGTCCACCAAGCCATGTTAAAATTTTCCTATAATTATTTTTCTACCTGTGATGAACTAACTTAAATTTTTTTTTTTTAATTTTTTGATTTTATTCATTTATCCTATGCATTCCAATTTACTTGTTTGTTTAGTTAACGCTATTAAAGTATAAAAAAAAATTGTTTTTAATAGAAAAATTTGTTTAATTAAAAAATGTTTAGCATTTTTTTTTTTCAATTTACAAAAATATTTTAAAAATTAATTTTTATGCCATTTTGCTTTATTTTTAAAAATTTTTCTGAAATCTTTATAAAATCTTTGATTATGTTTTCACACTTCTCAAAAATTCTATGGAATTCCTCTTCTGTTGTTATTTCGTTCATAACAAAGGAAATAACTGAAAATGTGTATATGTAACGAAAGTTAGCAGGGTATTCAAGAAGTTTTACGAAAACGCCCTAAGCAATTTACTTAAATATTGAATTCTTATTTATTTTACGTTTAATTAATTTTTTTTTCTCTCTTTAAATTTTAACATATATTTTTTCTTCTGTTTAAATTATTTCTAATATCCCCTATTGTAATAAAAAAAATTCTAGGCAAAAATATAATTTTTGCCAATGGTTAAGCGTCACAGGGCCGCTCAATTTATTCAAAATTTTATATTTATGTTGTTGCCCGTTTTGCTGTCACGCCGCCAACAGACATCAATTGTAAAGATATTTCCCGTACTGTTTTTGCTTCTAAATTGTATTCCACTTCTTCTGTGCTCGCTTGCTGCCAGTTGGTCACCAATGCTTAATTTTTTGTTTTTACCGAATCCTTGCCTCTGTATGCATCATAGTGATCTTTTTATGGTAGTAATTAATTTGTCCTCTGGTGATTCTCCTTCACTGTGATGTTTGCCAAAAAATCCGAACGAAGGGGCTCCATTTGTAACTACTTCAATCTCATTTGTGTTCTCTTTGTTGTCTGGTGTAATATTTAATATGGTTTATTGATGATGGCAGGATCGCCATGTAGTGTAAGCCAGTTAAATTAAAACAAAATAAATTTTGCTGGCGTTAATGTTCAGCGCAGACATCAGATTAATGATTGATTTTTATTAGCAAATGCTTTCCCTTTTATAGGAATTTTTCTTACAACCCTATTACAATATTTTTGTACAGTACTTAAACACTAAAAATAACCTACTTAAACTTCAAAAAAGGAAAGTGGGAAGAATATAAATCCTTTACAGACAGCCGCCTAGCTGCCCTCCCTATCCCGACTGATGCCCGCCAAGGAGAGCGTGCCTTCCGTAAGGTCATTAAATCCGCCTCGGCACATTTCATTCCCGCCGGGAGAATTCCCGAAATCCGGCCCCACTTCCCGGCGGAGGCCGCAAACTTAGCGAGAGAACGTGACCTTATAAGACAGTTTGACCCAGGCGACCCCCAAATAAGGGATATAAACCAACGCATCAGATTGCTTGTAGATGAACACAAGCGGGCGAAATGGGAGGAGCGCCTAAGAGGTTGTAACCTCTCTACCGGTGTGGGTAAACTTTGGTCCACCGTAAAGTCCCTATCGAATCCGACTAAGCACAAAGACAAAGTTTCCATCGCCTTTGGCGACAAAGTGCTGTCGGACGCGAAAAAATGCGCGAGCGCTTTCTGCCGACAATATATAATGCATCCTACGGTCGACAAAGATAGACGGAGAGCCAATAGACGCGCACATAAACACAAATTCAGCGCGTCACCAATCACCATCACCGGTAAAGAGGTTGAGGACGCCATTGGTCGTGCTAAACCATCCAAAGCAGTGGGCCCAGACGGCATAGCCATGCCGATGCTTAAAAACCTAGGGAAAGAGGGATTCAAATATTTAGCACATGTCTTCAATCTGTCTCTTTCCACCTTTGTCATACTTGAGAAATGGAAAATGGCCAAGGTGGTCCCGCTACTAAAGCATGGGAAACCAGCTAACATAGGTGAGTCGTATCGTCCGATATCTCTCCTATCGCCAGTGGAAAAGACGCTTGAAGCCATTCTGCTCCCTTATTTCCAAGCAAATTTGCAGCTAGCCCCTCGTCAGCATGGCTTCAGAAAACTCCATAGCACTACCACCGCGCTGAATGCCATTAGCACCCAGATAAATTGCGGTTTAAATCAATACCCCCACCATAGAACAGTACTCGTAGCGCTAGACCTATCAAAAGCTTTTGATACGGTCAACCATGGCTCGTTACTGCAGGACCTGGAAGGGTCTACCCTTCCCCTATGTCTTAAAAGGTGGACCGCAAATTATCTGGGTGGTAGGCAGGCATCGGTGCAATTTAGAAACGAAACATCAAAACCAAGGAGAATTAAACAGGGGGCGCCACAGGGTGGTGTCCTATCCCCACTTTTGTTTAATTTCTACATATCTAAGCTACCTTCACCACCGGAAGGAGTCACAATCGTTTCCTACGCCGATGACTGCACAATAATGGCCACAGGCCCAGGCCCAAAGATCGATGCGCTATGTAATAAAATAAACGGCTACCTCCCTGATCTCTCCAGTTTTTTCGCCTCGCGAAACCTGGCATTATCACCGACTAAATCTTCCGCGACCTTATTTACAACATGGACGCCTCAAATGTCGACCATTTTGAACATCCACGTCGATGGCACTACGCTACCGACTGTCCGACACCCCAAAATCTTGGGTGTGACGTTTGATCAGGATCTACATTTTGGTGAGCGCGCAGCCGCAATTGTTCCGAGAATTCAGAGCCGTAACAAAATCCGCAAATCCCTCGCTGGCAGTACTTGGGGAAAAGATAAAGAAACGCTCATGACTACATACAAAGCAATTAGCCAGCCGATTACGTGCTACGCGTCACCCATATGGTCGCCAAGCCTAAAAATCACCCACTGGAAGAAACTACAGGCCTGCCAAAATACTGCTCTCAGAATCGCCACGGGCTGTCTTCTTATGTCCCCAGAACACCATCTGCATAATGAGGCGGGAATACTCCCCATCAGGGAGAGAAATGAGATGCTGACCAAACAGTTCCTGTTGAATACCCAGAAACCTGGGCATCCCAACAGACATCTGATTGATGGACCAGCACCGCCTAGGGGCTTAAGGAGTCATCTCCGTAAGCATTTTGAGGAAATACGGCACCTGAGAACCCAGCCGTATGAAGTGAAAAAACACAAGCAGGTCCTTGGTGAACTCCATAAACAGGCGTCGGACCTTTATGCCGGGAATTGCCCGGTTAATCCAGTACTTAACGAAAATTATCCAAAACTTGCGGAAGAGGAACGCATACTCCCCAGGGAAACGCGTGTCACTCTTGCTCAACTTCGTTCTGGATACTGTAACAGGTTAAACTCTTACCTATCCAGAATCAACCCTGACATACAAAATGTATGCCCCGCTTGCAATGTGTCCCACATGACACTAACCATCTTTTCAATTGTAATGTGGAACCAACGCCTCTAACACTCCTTTCCTTATGGTCCACCCCTGTTGAAACGGCAAGTTTCCTTGGACTCCCGTTAGATGATATTGATGACAATTTGTGATCGGTCGCAGCTATTAGGTGGGGCGAGCATTGCTACAACAACAACAGCTAAAAATAACTACATTCTATATACCTATTCAGTACAATATCCTTATTAACTAACTATGTAATAATGTTTGGTCAGTCGCACCAACAAACCGACGCTGTCGATCAGTTATGTTTATGAGTTAAAATTAAAAAATAAATGTAAGGCGTGATAACCTCCGAAGAGATCTAAGACCGAGCTTCTCTTCCAATTTGCGTCGTGCTCCTCTTGATTTTTCCCTACAAATTGGCGGGACGGGACCTACATGTTTTATGCCGACTCCGAACGGCATCTGCAAGGCAAATGAGTTTTCACACCCGGAGCGCTTGCCAAACACTGCCGAGCGGCGACCCCGCTTAGAAAAATTTTCTTCTAATTGAAAAACCTTATTTCTAAAATTTTGATGTTGCTTTGCCCGGGGTGTGAACCCAGGGCATACGGTGTGGTAGGCGGAGCACGCTACCACCACGGTGTTTATGGGTTAATCAACTTTAAATGGATATGGCTCCCCGCTGGGTTCAATGTAACTTAACTATGCCGCTATGACTGTGTCGCTATGAGTAATTTGTGTGTGGTCGAAAGTGAAATTCATTTGCTTATGCATTTCAAGCTAGACCTATTCTGGCATGGACATAAGTACAAATATCTTGTATTGTGGTAATGCCACACCACGCCTTTCCCGCTTGGTCGATCATGTGCACCTCTCGCCTTCGCCTAATCTCACCCAGTCTATTTGGGACGTCTACCGAGCAAGATTCAAGGGATGCGTCTTTTTTAGCTAGTTCGTCCGCTTTTTCATTCCCATCTATTCCCATAAGCCTGGGACCCAATAACGACAACTAGGCTTCTCCGTCTGCGACAAAAAATTCCATATTGTACATAATTATATATTTTTAACATAGATATATGCTTCTCCCTGTCCCGATTCTCTCCAGAGACTGCTTACACTCTAACACGCATTTAGATGCTGTGCTATGCGAGATTATTGCCTTAATTGCTGCTTGACTGTCAATATAAAAGTTAACACGGTTACAGCTTAAGCTATTCTATTCCACGGTTTCTACCGCTTTGGTTACGGCTAATATTTCCGCTTCAAAAACGCTACAGTAATCCGGCAGCCTGTAGGATCTGCTTAATTCCGGATCAGCACAGTATACCGCAGACCCTACTCCTTCCACTACTTTGGAACCACCTGCGTACACATGTATCGCCTCGTCCGCCATTTGCGCACCCTTGCGCCAACCGTCCACCACTATTGTGGCCTTAAGATCTCCCTCGAAGCGCAGATAGGGAATCAGGTAGTCTGTTCGTCTTGTGATTGATGACGCTATACTACTGTGGCCATATGGTCGGCGCTCAAGCTATCCTGAGGCACCGAGCCTGGTTGCAGTTGTTAATACTATGTTCTTTGCTACCAGGTCTACAAGTGGAATGTGCAGAATGGCATACAATGCAGCCGTCGGGGTTGTTTTCAGGGCTCCCGTAATGCTAAACATTGATAGTCTGCATACCCCTCTAATATTTTGAGGTATGTTGTTTTTTGTGTGACTCTTCACCTAACAAGAACTCGATAGTATAGGATAGGGCTTACAATCGCTGTAAAAACCCAATGAGAAAGAGAGGGCGATAGGCCCCACGTACACCCCAGCATTCTTTTACATGCATAGAGTGCCGTTGAGGCCTTCTTGACCCTCTCTTCCACGTTGAGCTTCCATGACAGCTTACTGTCTAGAATGATTCCTAGATATTTTGTGCAAGGTTTCTCCTGTAAGGTCACCCCTCCTAACTTAGGCCTGGTTAGATTTGGGACCTTGTACCTCTTTGTAAACAAGACCATATCCGTCTTCTCCGCATTGACTTTCAACCCGACATTAGATGCCCAGGTATGAATATCCCAAAGCGCCCGATCCTTCAAAGAACTGATCGTTGGAAGGCACTTTCCACTTATAACAATTGCAACGTCATCTGCGTAAGTCGCAAGTTTTACGTGTCCCTCATCGAATCGCCTGAGCAGTTGGTTTATGACCAGCATCCACAGCAGAGGTGATAGCTCCCTGCGGCGTGCCCCAAAAAAATAAAATACAAAATACAAAAATAAAAGAAAATTTCAAAATGGGCGGGATCCGCCCTTTTTCATTTAATTTGTCTAGAATACTTTTAATGCCATAAGTCGAACAAAAATTTACGCCCAGTTTTATGCACAGTCGACCGTCTGTCCTTCAGCTCGGCCGTTAACACGATAACTTGAGCAAAAATCGATGTATCTTTACTAAACTTAGTTCACGTACTTATCTCAACTCACTTTATCTTGGTATTAAAAATGTGCGCAATTTTGTCTCCAAAGCTCTCAGCTGAGTATGCAATGTTACAACGGAACTTAACCTTCCTTACTTGTTGATATATGAGTTGTTTTATATGGGTTTTTGCTTCGTTGCTGGCCGTTCTAGACGCGAATGTGAAAATTTCGTTTTGATCCAGTTATTGTAAAAAAAAACATGTTGCATTGATAAACATACAAAAATATTTGCACAAAATTAATTATAACAAGTAAGGAAGGCTAAGTTCGGGTGTAACCGAACATTACATACTCAGCTGAGAGCTTTGAGACAAAATAAGGGAAAATCACTATGTAGGAAATTAACCTAGGGTAACCCTGGAATGTGTTTGTATGACATGAGTATCAAATGGAAGGTATTAAAGAGTATTTTAAAAGGGAGTGGGCCATAGTTCTATAGGTGGACGCCTTTTCGAGATATCACCATAAAGGTGGACCAGGGGTGACTATAGAATGTGTTTGTGCGATATGGGTATCAAATGAAAGGTGTTAATTAGTATTTTAAAAGGGAGTGGGCCTTAGTTCTATATGTGGCCGCCTTTTCGAGATATCGTCATAAAGGTAGACCAGGGATGACTCTATAATGTGTTTGTACGATATTGGTATCAACTGAAAGGTTTTAATGAGTATTTTAAAAGGGAGTGGGCCTCAGTTCTATAGGTGGACGCCTTTTCGAGATATCGCCATAAAGGTGGACCAGGTTTGATTCTAGAATGTGTTTGTACGTTATGGGTATCAAATGAAAGGTGTTCATGAATATTTCATTTATATAGGTGTGCGCCTTTTTGAGATATCGCCATAAAGGTGGACCAGGGGTGACTCTAGAATGTGTTTGTACGACATGGGTATCAAATTCAAGGTTTTAATGACACACTCTTTGCCATCCACATTCCCTCTGACGACACAGATATCACAGTACATTCAATAGCTGGGGCAAGTTTTCGATCTTTACATCTGACTCGCTCTTGCTTATTTCCTCCAGCTTTGCGTTTACGGCCACCCAAGTTGGAACTATCAGGACCGGTGCTGCAATAACGAGCAATATGACCTGGTTACCGCACATGAAACATTTGATTGCACCATTATTCTTCTATTGCGTTCCTTTTAAAGCTGCTAAAATTGCGTCTACCCACTCTGGCCTTTCTACTTCTACACGGCGTGCTTTGAAAACTGGCTTACACAGAAGCGACGCTGTTTCCTGAATCAGAGCATGTGATACCGCTTCTGCGAATGCTGGCTTTGGGTTTGCGTATGTAGCTTGCTTTGTTTCGACGTCCCGTATGCCATTTATAAAGCTCTGAATCTTTACCCTTTCAGTGTATTCCACGGGCGCGTCCACATTCGCTAAATGTGCCAGCCTTTCAACATCCGACGGATACTCCTGCAAAGTCTCATTCACTTTTTGGTAGCGCTTTTGCAACTCAATTTGATATATCTGTTTCTTTTGCTCGCTTCCGTAACGTCATCAATGCTTCATAGTGGTTCCCCTCTCCTTCGGGAATCGTCTGTAGGATTTCGGCTGGTGGCCCCTTCAATGCTATGAACAGAGCTGCAACTTTATCTTCAGCATTCCAGTTCACTTCTGCGGTCTTCTCAAACTGTAGCTTAAAAACCTGGAAAGGAACAGAACCGTCAAAGGATGGTGTGTTTGCCTTTGGATTGCTTGCTGAAACAGTTGGGCTGGGTTTAATTGCAACTCCGGTATACGACCTCTCAAAGAATCCAACTCTGCTTCGATTTTTTTCCTCAAACTGCGTTATTTTCTCATCCATACGCGCTTCGAGTTTAGATGATATACGCGCCTCTTGCGCTTCGAGTTGTACTATTATGCGTGCCTCTTGTTCTTTCAGTTGTGTTTCCATCTTTGATGTAATCTGGGTCGACATTTCTGAAATACGCGTTTCTTGTGCTTCAGTCTTTGATGTTATACGCGTCTCCTGGGATTCCAGTTGGGATGCTATACTTGTCTTCTGTTCTGCCAGCTGAGATGTTATATTTGTCTTTTGTTCTTCCAGTTGAGATGGCATTTGCGACGACATTTCTGAAATGCGTGCCTCCTGTGCTTCCATCTTGGATGTTACTATCGATGTTTGTGCAGATATGGCAGCCAAAATCGTGTTCAAGTCTGTGCTCGTAACTGTCTACGAAGTTTCGTTTTTCTCCTCAATTTTTGTTGTTGTCTTGTCGACATCAAGATGAAAGACATACTCTTCCACGTTAATTCCTTCTGCTTCATTGCCTTTCGTAAACGTGCCTGAAGTTCAAGTTTAATGCCGGTTGTATTCAATCCGCGGCTCTCCAACTCCTTCTCCAGTAGCTGGATCTTCAATTCACTTTACTTTGCGATGTCTTGTTGTACTCGAAATCTTCGGAATTTATTCAACAATTCCTCTTCTGACACCAATTGTAACGAATTTAGTGCAATCTGCTTATTTGCAACCTTCTGCTAACGTTCGAATCACTAAACTGTTGAATAAATAACTCAAATATTGAATAATGCAAAAATGGTCTTTATTAAACTACTTGACAATAACACTTATACTTCGCAACTTATAGCTTGCTTAAATCAAACTGACTGTCGTCTACTGTTGCTGCTTTTTATACTCTTCGATTTCCTCGGCCCATACTTCTAGGCGTTTCTATTCTAGAATTTACTAGTTAGTTATCAGCTATAAAATTCCGTAGTTATACGTTTATAGCTTCTCATATGCGCGTGTATATGTGAGTGATACTTGTACAAATTATTGCCTTCTTTTGTGAGCATCTCAGATAAGATATATGCATGTGTTTGTGCGTTTTCTCTCCGCTGCGTGTACGTACATATGTGTAGACATAATGATTGATTCGTTTATGTAGATCAGGGCTATTCATTTCATAGCACAATTGTGCCCTCTCAATTCACATGCATATGATTCGCTCTGTCGTCGTTAATTGAGTTAGTCGTCGCTTGCAGAGTTGTGCTTTTTCGTTCATTTCAGAGATTCGAATCTTTCGTTCTTTTTCTGATTAACGAACAAGTTGTTCTTTTTGTTCATCTGATCATTTTTTTTTTCTAGCAAATTTGATCACTGCTGCTCGCACCCGCAAAAAAAGCCAACAAGTATAGATGGGGGTGTGTATGCAGCAATGCTTTGTGTAGGTATATTTAAATGAGTAATGAATAAATAAGTTAATATATATATGTATAATTAACTTCAAAAAAAGTTACAAATTTCGGAAGATCCAGGAAATTGAAAGAGTACAGACACAAATTGTAAATATGAACTTTTCATGTTTAATAAATGTAATAGTTAGTTTCTTACAAAACATGTTTTTCATAAATAGTCCATACATATATTGTTGTAGCAGTGCCACACACAAAGATGACCACACACATCTTTAGTGTAAGTGGCATCATCGACATCGTGCTCACTGTGAATTTCTGCGTATGTATGTACGAATTTACAGCGTTCCCGAACGAGAAGAGAGAAGGAATAACATTAGGTAAAACGAACTAAAAGAACAAATGAACTAAAAGAACCGAAATCGAAGATCTAGTTCTCTTATTCAGTTGAGAGACCCGGTCAATTGACCAAGTTCAGAACGAAACGACCCAATTCTAGTCGCTTGGCACTTGGCGTAGCAACATCGGCGGTGGGTATCGGCTGATCGGTATCAAAATATGTATGAAAAATTATGCGCGATACATATGTTTATTGTTAGCTCGTTGCTTGCTATCATTGTACAGGTTTACAAGTATGATATGTATGAGAGGGAAACAATTTCTTTCCCTTTCTAACACACGGCAGTTTGGCACTTCGGTCAGTGTCAAACTAGCGTGGAACCCAGTGGAACCTGCGTGGAACATGAGTTTTGACACTGAACGAAGTGTCAAAATTACCGGGGTTGCTTCGTCGAAAGCGACACAGGGAAGCAAAAAAGGGATCGGAATATCAGATATGGGTTGCTGTGATGGTAAATTTTTTTGAACGAATTTAGTAGGAAATTTTAAGTGCACCATATGGGTCCTTCAGAAAATTATAAAAAAGTCTTCAATTGGGGTATCTGAGGACGCGTAGTTATTTCAGTATTAAGAATACAAACACGTGAGTTAAGTTTTTCTACCCGTTCAAAAGTTCTCCGCGAAAAACAGTTTGAAACCGAGGTCGACTGCAATAACCCGTCCAAAAAAGCGGAAAGAAAAATGAATAGACGCGTTTTGTCCTGTTGTCAATAGTCCGAAGAGAAAAAGTATTCGAATTATTTGAAGCGAGGCCAAAACGCGTCTATTAATACCTCCCCCGACGGTTTTGATCGTGTTTTACAAACGTCCCCGGTAATAAAGTATCACAATTTGTTAATTAAAATTGTCCAAAATATATGGTTATTAAAGAGAGATGTAATTAAGTGCTCGTTTGAAAGTAAACAAGTATATTTCTTTGTAATATAAGAAAAAAAATTTTAAGCAGTTTTCGATAGCAGCTACTAAACTTTTTTTGGTCCTAAGAAGTACAACAGTGCCAAATAGCATCCACAAAAAAAAACGAACAAGAACAAGCATTTTATCAGGTGAGCGTGGCTGTGTATGTGCGTGCTGCTACATATCCTACTTGTAGACCTGTACAATGGCTTGCTATTAAGCGACTAAATGAAAAATCAATTCATACGCACGATCATCGCTACGATTGCGCTCTCACTAATACAGGTGCACTTTCAGTTTTGAATAGCCCTGAAGTAGATACAAGTGACTGCTTGCTTTATTGTTGTTGTGGCTTTATTTATTTATAGCGTTTTTTTTCTGGCAAAAGTGTTACGCTCTTTGTACGCCGCGCAAGGGTTGTAAATATATTTTGTTCTGTTCTAAAAAGCAGGTAACGCCTTTACGGGGTATTTCGTTCTTTTGTGAAAATTGGTGCCTGCTCGCAACGCAAAAGCGTTAAACTATTACCCTGCATAAAATGGCTGTGTGGAAGTGCAACTCTGTTAAACTAGCTGATTGTGACAATTTATTTTCGTAACTTCACATATTTTTATGCGGAGAAAATTGAAATGAAGGAAATAATTGCTAATGAATTTTTATTATCATTGACAGCGTGTTTGTGAAAATCAGCTAACACACGGGGTAGCCATTTTATGTTCTTTGCATGCACAATAAAAGTTGAAAATTTTCTGTGGTAGGAGTAACTCTATTGAGGCTTTACCATTTACTTAGGCAACAATTTATTTCAGAAAATAAAACGCTATTAGTATCAGATTAGTGATGTGAGTATCTCTTAGTGTCAATAATATTCGTCACAATATACTCTGTGAGATCTGCTCTGTTTTCATTTATCATGAGTATAAAAATTTTAAATTGTCAAAATTAAAGAAAATATCACATAAATATAGTAAATAAAAATAAGAATATATTTTGTCTCTTTATATTTCAATATGTATCAGACGACCGCCGGGGTGGGCAGGTGGTAGCGTGCTCCTCAAAGCACACCGAAGACCCCGGGTTCAATTCCCGGGCAAAGCAATATCAAAAATTTAGAAACAAGAAAAAAGCTTTTCCAAGCAGGGTTGCCTTCCGGCAGTGATTAGCAAATACTGCCATGAAAAGCCTATCAGTAAAAACTCATCTGCGCTGCAGAGTCGGCGTAAAACCCGGAGGTCCCGTCCCACCAAGCACGACGCAAATGGGATGAGGAGCCTCTTTGGAGGTATGTACATTTGTATATCGCGACTTGCAATTATTAAAAAAAATCCTATAAGATACAAAGCCCGAATAATGCATATTTTGAAAGCTCCATATACGGTTTAAAATTGTCCAAGTTTGAATTCGTCATTTCGGGAACGAGGGAATACATGTCAATATTACTTACGCTAAAAGCGCAGATTCCATTAAAAAGCCCTCTTGAGTAGTATTTTGACAGATAAATCAGACGTCATATTGAATTTAAAGTGACTAGTATTGTAAAGGAAAATAAAATCAGCTTAATTGCTAAAGCTGGATGCCTATAGAATTAGTGGTCATTCCGGGAACTCTGATTTAGAAGACATCGAGATTGAAATCATCAATCATTCCTAATGGGTAGTCACGTCAGGTATACCTTATTAAACAAAATACTGATTTTTTAGCATACCGCGGACAAAGATGGCAAAATCGTCATATCGGAAACGTTTTCAATTTCCAGCTTCATAATACGACGATTAGAAGGATTTCAGAACTTTTGAACTTGCTTATAACTACGAATCTTTACTAATTACAGAAGAATTGGTTACAATTAAAAGTAAGAGGATTACAAATAAACTAAAATTAGTATGTTAAAATGTTTTTAAAATCTAATCGTCATTCCGGGAACGCAAATTTAATCGACTAAAATTGTATACTTTATTAGAGTACCCAGTAGACGTTATCCTGCCGTATATTTGAAAATTGGACTTCCATTCCGTGTATCATTCTTAGTATCATCGAATAGACTACAACTTTACTACTTTTTTCATTTTTCCTTCTTATTAATGTTTTTTCATTATTGCCTTAATCTTCACTCTTTTCTCACTCTCCTTCACCCACTCAGTTCCATTCCTACGCACTCCCTCTCTCATTCCCATTCCCACTCTTACTCCGTCTTCCACTCCTTATCTTTCTCATCTAAATAATTCCTAATTTATACTGAATCTATGTATATACCAAATATTGGATATCCACTTCAAAAATTAGAGAGGCGTTGAGAATAAAATTTTTGTTTCATTCACACTCTTCTCCTCTCACTTTATTCACACTACTCCCACTTCCATGGAATCTATATACAAAATATTAGATACCCCATTCATTCCCACTCTCTCTCGTACTCCTATCTTCACGGTTTCCACCTTTCCCACATAAATTACTCCATATATAGAATCTACATAGATACCAAATATTGCATACCCCTTTAATATAAATACGGGAATAAAGCGAATATAAATATTTGCTAAAAGAGGCTAGCGCCTCTCACTTTTCCGAAATTTTATATAGCCCCAAAAATACCGGATGACCACGTGAACCTACACTCAAAAAATTTTTTGTCCTAAAGTTAGGAAATTTTCCTATTTTGTAGGAAAAACTTATGGTTTTAACGAAATTCGTTCTTAAAATGTAAGAAAAATCGCGCTTAAAACAAGTAAGTAATTTCTTTGACCTGATATTTAATAAAGTTTTACTAATTTTTAGTAAATTTCGACGATATCAAGTAACAAATTGCTTAAAACCAGAAATAAGTACACATTATACTTAAGTTTAAGACACGTTCCTCAAAATAAGGAAATAAAAACAAAATCTCATAACAGGGCTAGCAATATGAATATAAGTAAATATGTATGTATGTAAATCCACATAAATGTGCATATATATGTATGTACATACATACCATCGGAGGCTGGAGTTTTTCGCAAAGTCCCGTTAGATTTCATTATTTTTGTCAAAATAAAAGAGTTTTACAGTTTAAAGTTGGAATTTGTGAGTGTCGGTGTAATGCAGCATGAGTGAAGCTGATTTTTTAGACTTGTTATTTTCTTTGAAAGGTGAAATGTTTTTTGACTTATTTAAAGGTGAGTTAAGAGTGTAAAAGTGTAATAAATGTGATAAATGTAAGGGAATATTTTAATTCCTTTTGAATTATTTTTGCTGTATACTAATAAATTTTTATCAAAGAAGCTGCATACATGGTGATAAGTTATATGTGCCGATAACTTTTTGCGTGAATGCACATAAATTGATAAGAGTGTATAAGTCATTTATCCACATTTTGTTCATCTTAAATCGGACATCCAAAACTTTTTGTTAATATTTACAAATGTTTTTATTTGTTATTACTATTTTTTCTAGAACACAACATAACGCTAGAGGCTTTGAACTATATGAAAGGCAGCCATTTAAGTGAGATAGTGCCAAAATCTCTGTTTGGAAACAGGATAATTTTTGAACATAATTTGCGTCTTTGGCAAATATCACAAGGCTACGACAGCGAGTGCCACAGTGGATCAACACAATCTATCAGCAATAGCTTTTGTGATGCCGTTGATGACGTAAATGAGGTAATTGTTGGAAAAATAGCCAGGAAACTATCATTAATTTAATATCATTAAATTTAATAGATTCCAATTTTAGACGTCTTAAAATCCAGTTCTGGTGGAGCAGCACTATTGAAGTCGTACGAAATATACAAAAAACTTTCAGAACCACAGAGAAAAATGATAACTTCTTCCATTTGCGCATACATTCTCGATAATAAGATAGCAGCTCGGCCGAAATTATTCGAAAATATTTCTAAAAGACTTGTTGTGATTTTTCCTACAGAAACAAAGGTAGAGTTTTAATTACAAAACAATAATTGGGCTGTCGTATTCGTTGTAAAGTATTTAGTTTCTGTCTGTTGCTATGGTTTCCAATGTAAAATTTGATAACATAGCACATATGACGAATAGGATACCTTGTGAATACCGTAAATAATACAAAAAAAAAAAGATTATAAAATATAATAGCCAATTAATTAATCAAAACAAAAATCTTAATAAAAAAACCGTTTGTTTCAGGATACTTATTTTTTACATAGAAAGGGGAGAAAGCCAGGAGGCTCCCTATATGCGAAATATCACAACGCATTATATCGGTTGCGGAAAGACAGTTTCAAGGAGAATGAACAACCCCAAATAAATTCACAAACAGTCATCCAAACTACTGTTGAATGTGAGGAAAATAAACTCTGGCTTCTATACAATATTGCACCCTACGACGAGGTTGTACAAAAATGGCAACATTGTTTTATCAGCAGAACCCAATTTTTCAAATCTGCTGCATCTATATCTGATATTCTGGCTGAGTGGCCGATCTTGAAACAAAGCTTTGGCTACTGCTTGGTAAATGTTCTCAATTTATTTTATTTATATTAAATTATACTAAAATTTATTTTTATAATAATTTTTTACAGATTGATAGCGATTTTGCGAATATTTATGAGCAGAAGCAAAATCTTTTATTAGAAAATTGGGACTCATTTGTTGAGAAAGTGACTCCCATATTAAAACGTACAATCAAAGATCCTTTCACCTTGGCTTTTCTTTATAAAATAGACTCAGAAAATTTAGAAAAAGGTTAAAGATTAATTTAAAACTTATTGAATATGTGTAGTTATAAATGTTTATATTCTTTTTTTTAGATATCCGTGATATTATCATTTGCGTTATTCTACCAGCTCTTCTAAAGCCGAAAAACCGAAACTGTAAAAAGAAAACGACAATATCTAACTCGAGGGACTCATTTTTGTGTTACGCAACAAGCCGACTGGAGTTACAGCAAAAAATCAATTCAATCACGGATGAAGTTTATGGACAGAATATAAAACTGCAGCCGTTTTTGTGTGCGATCGGTGATGACATCATCGATTTAAAAGAGTTTTACGTTTATTTCGCAGGTATATATTATAAATTAAGTAACATTGTTAAAAGCATTGATATATGTTTCAAAATATTTCATGTGTTGGATTTGAAATATCCACAAAATTGTGAACAAATATGGAATTTTGTAGACCAATTCTTTTTTAAAATTTCTAATACTAAAGACAGTTTTATATCTACAATAATTAATGATTTACAATGATTTGCTTTGTATGTAAAAAAGAATTTTTATCTTGCGAACATTTGTTTGTTCATTTGAAATATTACCATTAGAAACAACCAACTGATATTTTTGAATGTGGATTCATTAGTTGCCATCAAATTGTTACGGACTTTAAGTCGTTTCGCCGACATATGCGCAACACTAATCACAAATTTGAGCATAACGAAATATTAAAACAAAATTGTTCTTTAAATACACAATTATCGAAAGTTGATACCTGCTTTTCTTCATGTAAAACTCATGAAACAAAAGAGCAAAAAAAATTCTCAGGAATTTTATTTGCAACCATTATACGAAAATTCTCTTAAATTTACAATGAAAAAATATGCTACCAATTTTTATCCCCGAAATATTATATTGAAAAATGCATTTGTTTTGATTTTTGTAAGATGTATGGCACGGTTTATCTATCAAATATGTTTGTATGTTTTTTCCAACCTAGTATTATTATTTTCAAAATTAAAGAAGTTTTTAAGTTGGAGAATGAGGTGTATACGCTTTTACAGCAAGTTTCTGAAGTAAAATATGAAAAACATTTATTATCGTATATGCTAGGAGCAGAAATAAACAATTTTAAAGTCGTTCATTTAAAAAAAATGTCGTACCCACCAATAAAGGCACATATATTAAATAAGAATATGTATGTGAAACTTAAATATTATTTCTAAACATTTTGTAAAAAGCTTTATTAATAACAATTTAAATAAATGTACATATATATATGAAAAATTATTTTACTGAGTAAAGCATTTATTTCTATAAAGGAAAAAATATTATAAAAGTAAGTATGATATAGACTTATATTAGTACTAAAATTAAGTAGTTTTATCTACTTGTGTTGAGGCCAACATATCTTTAAAATTGCAAAAAATTTTAAGTATCACTTATACTTGAATTGAGGAAAAATATTTCTTTGTTTAAAGTACAATTGTTACTAAAGTTAAAGAAATATTTACTTGGCCTATGCTTATTCAGCTTAAGTAAATGATATCCTTTATTCGATAATGCTTTAGTGCAATTTTGTTCCCTTCTTGTCCTTAAATTTATATGGGGCTTCCTAATTTTTAGGAAAACCTTTTTTTGAGTGTACCCTGAAAATTTCGTGAAGATCGTTTGGGTACTTTGAACTCATACAAAACACACACACGTCCATTTCTTACCTAGCTTTTATTATCTTGGGTTGTATGTATGTACGTATGTATGAAACGGATCTTTGAGCATAATTTTCAGCTTCAAGAAGTTTGAAACACATATTCAGGACACTTTACACACGTATTCAGGACACACGCTTATGGGACATAAAGTCAATTGACCTTATGACCACTTAAAATAAATAAATAAAAATGTAAGGCGCGATAACCTCCGAAGAGATCTAAGGCCGAGCTTCTCTTCCAATTTGCGTCGTGCTCCTCTTGATTTTACCCTACAAATTGGCCGGACGGCACCTACATGTTTTATGCCGACTCCGAACGGCATCTGCAAGGCAGATGAGTTTTCACTGAGTGCTTTTCATGGCAGAAATACAATCGGAGCGCTTGCCAGACACTGCCGAGGGGCGACCCCACTTAGAAAAATTTTCTTCTAATTGAAAAATCTTATTTCTAAAATTTTGACGTTGCTTTGCCCGGGAGTTGAACCCAGGGCATACGGTGTGATAGGCGGAGCACGCTACCATCACACCACGGTGGCCGCCAACCACTTAAAATGGCAATAAGTTGAATTGAAACTTTGCGCACGTATCACAGAACGATGACAATGCAATAGTTTGATGGTGAGGTGACATTGAATGGCCATAAAGTTAATTGAAAATATGCGCATGTATCAATGACCTATGACAATGCAATAATATGATGTGGGTCGACATAATAAGCTCACAGGATATAAAGTCTTTGAACACTTATCAAGGCCCGAGGACAGTTTAATAGTGTGGTGACATAAGGTCAATGGACCTCAGGCCAGCTTACCTTATGACCACTTCAAAGGGGTCATAATGCCAATTTACCTTATAGCCATTTGAATTGATAATAAAATAATTTGCCCACTTAACGTAGCCATAGGGCCAGTAGACTTGAGGCCTCTTAAAAATTTTGTGTAGTAGCCATTTAGGACGTTTCCGTTTGACCATGTGATATTTCGAGAAAAATACCATAACCATATTTTGACTGATGTGAGACGAACACAAAATCACAAAAGCTCCTGGGGATAAATTTTATATTAATTTTTACTTGATTTTCCATTGGAGTCCCATTGATTTTCTATTAGCGCCCCAAATTTTTTTATTCCATATTTTCTTTGGGCTCAAACATTAATCAGTCAAACAGTAAAAGTCTACACGTACAAGCAAATGGCTGGAGTCTGAAAGTACTCGAAATCACGGAAATCTACAAGTAAAATACATAGAACTAAAAAATTTAAAATAAATAATTATTTGAAAAAACTAAAAACCCACGCTTTCAAAGCTTACAGAACTAAAAAATTAGAAAATAGGTTTTAATCACAAAGATTTTATGTTACATTACTAGAAGGTGGAATAATTTACGATGTATGTATATTGGCAATCGTGCCCTCCGTCATCCCTTGTCAAATTTGGTTTCGTGACAAACCGGTTTCGGCGTTGTGCCATCGTCAGTGTCGATTTTCATTCTGATTTGTAGTTGTCGTTTGTCTTGTATTTATAGTTCGCAGATACCTGAGCATGGCGGCCACCGTGGTGTGATGGTAGCGTGCTCCGCCTACCACACCGTATGCCCTGGGTTCACACCCCGAGCAAAGCAACATCAAAATTTTAGAAATAGGGTTTTTCAATTAGAAGAAAATTTTTCTAAGCGGGGTGGCCACTCGGCAGTGTTTGGCAAGCGCTCCGGGTGTATTTCTGCCATGAAAAGCTCTCAGTGAAAACTCATCTGCCTTGCAGATGCCGTTCGGAGTCGGCATAAAACATGTAGGTCCCGTCCGGCCAATTTTTAGGGAAAATCAAAAGGGGCACGACGCAAATTGGAAGAGAAGCTCGGCCTTAGATCTCTTTGGAGGTTATCGTGCCTTACATTTATTTTTTTTTTTTTAGATACCTGAGCAGGTATTGTCTAAAATAATCATGGGTATATTTATGTGTATGTGCTGTGTGTTCATTCAGAACCGAGGGTGGTTTTTACTGATCGATTTGTGTGGCTTACCGAGGCAGCTAAAAGTCAGTAATTCTAGTCGTTTGACTTCCTTTGTGTGTTTGTTGTTTTGGTGCATTTATTGTTTTGTGTTTAGTTGTTATTGTGTGTTTGTCTGTTGAACCTATGCGATTTCTTTGTTTCTTGTAAACAAGTTTTAAAGGCTCAAATATTGTGTTTATCTGTTCGTTTATTATTCTCCCGTCGCTGTTTTCTGTTTGTATACTTCCATGCCTTCGAGTACGTTGAGACGTCGGCCTTTTGCTTGATTTTCCAAAATATGTCATAGTCGTCCAGGTGTTATTATTATTTTCCTTTTTTTTTTGTTCTCCTTACGTCTTCTGAGCTTATCTACTAGTGCTTTTTTATACTCAGCTGAGCAGAGCTCACAGAGTATATTAATTTTGTTCGCATAACGGTACCCCTAATGGCATAAACTAATCGAGATAGATATAGACTTCTATATATCAAAATGATCTGGGAGAAAAAGGAATTCATTTAGCCATGTTCGTCCGTCCGTCTGCCAGTAAACACGATAACTTGAGTAAACGGGCTATAACCACGCCCACTTTTTCGATATCGAAAAACCGAAAAAGTGCGATAATGCATTGCCAAAGAGGGATAAAGCGATGAAACTTGGTAAGTGGGTTGACCTTATGACGCAGAGTAGAAAATTAATAAAATTATGGACGACGGGTATGGCACAGCCAACTATTAAAAGAAGGTAATTTAAAAGTTTTGCAAGCTGTAATTTGGCAGTCGTTGAAGATATCATGATGAAATTTGGCAGTACTTTACTCCTGTTACTATATCGTCGGTTCAGTGCCAAAACCACGAATGTGCATATTTGATGTGTTGAGAAAAACGCGTAAGACATTGTTAAAAATAGAGCTTTAATTAATAGAGATTTAATTTTGTACTTTTCAACCACTATTGGAAGGTTTACTTTTGTAAACCACTAGGTAGGTAGGTTGAACTGGCCGGTCCATGAGGAACTCACATAGACTGATTGAGTCCGTAGTGTTACCAGAAGTTTGTTTCAACGACCAAACTGAAAAACCCTATCAAAAACCAGGACCTATGTTATAAAATAACTCCGTCCTCTTGGCAAATACTAGAAGCTTCCTAGGACTTAAGCCACTTGCTGCTAGATCTGACAGCTGTATCACTCCTAATAGCTGGAGTCTTAGCCTGGCAAGTGCAGGGCACGAGCACAGAACGTGCTCGATCGCCCTTTTTAGCTAGTTTGTCCGCTTTTTCATTCCCATCTATTCCCATATGCCCTGTGACCCAATATAGATGTATGCTTCTCCCTGTCCCGATTCTCTCCAGAGACTGCTTATACTCTAACACGCATTTAGATTCTGTGCTATGCGAGATTATTGCCTTAATTGCTGCTTGACTGTCAATATAAAAGTTAACACGGTTGCAGCTTAAGCTATTCTCTTCCAGGGTTTCTACTGCTTTGGTTACGGCTAATATTTCCGCTTGGAAAACGCTACAGTAATCCGGCAGCCTGTAGGATCTCCTTATTTCCGGATCAGCGCAGTATACCGCAGACCCTACTCCTTCCACTACTTTGGAACCATCGGTGAACACATGTATCGCCTCGTCCGCGATTTGCGCACCCTTGCGCCAACCGTACACCTCTATTGTGGCCTTAAGATCTCCCTCGAAGGGCAGATATGGAATCATGTAGTCTCTTCGTCTTGTGATTGATGACGCTATACTACTATGGCCATATGGTGGGCGCTCAAGCTGCCCCGAAGCACCGAGCCTGGTTGCGGTCGTTAACGCTTTGTTCTTTGCTAGCAAGTCTACAGGTGGGATGTGCAGAATGGCATACAGTGCAGCCGTCGGGGTTGTTTTCAGGGCTCCCTTAATGCTAAGCATCGATAGTCTGCATACCCCCTCTAATTTTTTGCGGTATGTTGTTTTTTGTGTGGCTTTCCACTAAACAAGAACTCCATAGTATAGAATTTGTAAACCACTAAGTAATGTTAATTGAAAAATGATTTTTAAATTTTTTTTCAAAACAATGCACATTTGTTGTTTTGGCTTTGCAATATTTGACATATATAATATTTCGTTTAAACAAAAATGGCACATTCGTGTATTGGCATTGTACCGACGATATGTGTTCTAAATAAAAATTAGCAAAATCGGATGATGAACACGCCCACTTTAAAAAAAAAATGTAATAGTCAAATTTTAACAAAAAATTTAATATCTTTATAGTGTATAATTAAATTATGTCAACATTCAACTCCAGTAATGATATGCTGCAACAAAATACAAAGATAAAAGAAAATTTCAAAATGGGCTTGTCTGCGCCCTTTTTCATTTAATTTGTCTACAATATTTTTTTTTTTTTTTTTAATGCCATTAGTGGAACAAAAATTTACCAATCCTTGTGAAATTTGGTAGGGGCATAGCTTCTATGAAAATGGGCGAAATTGGTTGAAGCACCGTCCAGTTTTTATACACAGTCGGCCGTCTGACCTTCCGCTCCGCCGTTAACACGATAACTTGAGTAAAAATCTATATTTCTTTACTAAATTTAGCACACGTACTTATCTGAACCCACTTTATCTTGGTATTAAAAAGGGCGAAATCCGACTATGACCGACTATGATGAATATTTCGAAAAATTAACAAAATTCCATAATTCTATACCAAATACGAAAAAAGTCATGAAACATGGTGATTGGATAGGTTTTTTAACGCAAGATATGCCTTTAGAAAAAACTTTGTATAATGATTGTGACACCTACCATAATAAATGAAAAAGTTCTGCAAGGCGAAATCAAAAGCCCTTGGAATCATGGCAGGAATACTGTTCGTGTTATTACACATATAAATAAATTAGCGACACCCGACATATGATGTTCTGGGTCACACTGGTCCACATTTTGGTCGATATTTCGTAAACGTCTTCACATATACAACTAAGGGCCACTCACTTTTAAAAACCTCATTAACACTTTTAATTTGATACCCATATCGTACTGTAATGAATTTAGTGCAACTCTGCTTATTTGCAAACTTCTACTAACGCTCTAATCACTAAACTGTTGAATAAATGACTCCACTATTCAATAATGCAAAATGGCCTTTATTAAAGTACTTCACTTATACTTCGCAACTGATAGCTTGCTTAAATCAAACTGATTGCTGATTGCTAAGATTGCGCTCTTTTATACTCTTCGATTTCCTCGTTCCATACTTCTAGGCGTTTCCAGAATTTACTTAATTACTGCTATAAAACTGTAACTACAGATATGTGAGTGACACTTCCACAGATAATTGCCTACTTTTGGGAGCATCTCAAGTAAGATATATGCATGTGTTTGTGCGTCTCTTCTCCGCTGCGTGTACGTACATATGTGTAGACATAATGATTGATTCGTTTATGTAGATACAAATGACAAAGCAGGTAGTTGTTGTTGTGGCTTCATTTACTTAGCATCAGACTAGTGATGTGAGTATCACTTAGTGTCACTAATATTCGTCACAGTACAAACACATTATTTGACAAAGGATGAAGGAAAATCGTTCCAAAAAATGTCACCCTTGGTCTACAATTTGGTCGATATTTCTCAAACGTATGTGATATGGAATTAAAAACCACTTATGAACCATCTACGAATCCCTAAGAAACCAACGCAGCTATAACTATACTCAGATGATAGCTGAAGAAAGATAGCAAAGGGAAGTTGCTCCACTCTTTAGTATTACCGTTTTTATGTAGGTATCCATGAAAAAAATAATTTTGTCTCCAAAGCTCTCAGCTGAGTATGTAATGTTCGGTTACACCCAAACTTGTCCTTCCTTACTTGTTATATCCGTTGTTTGCAGAAATGTTATATATTACCTCAAGCTCTCTCTTATATGCTTTTTGTGTAAGAGGTGTTCTTTATGTACCATATGCCTTAGTGCTGCATTTTTGTGCTGTTGGGGGTGATTTGAGGTATTATGGGTTATTGCGTCGGTGGCCGTTGGTGCCCCCCATAAATACAGAAAGCAAAAATTCAGAAACATTTTTTCAGAAAACATTAGTCAGAACCCTTTTTTCGGAAAGACAAAACTCAGAGGTCAAAACTCAGACGTCAAATCTCAGAAGTTTAATTTCAGAAGTCAAATTTCAGAGGTCAAATTTCAGAAGTCAAATTGCAGAAATCAAATTTCAGAAGTGAAAATTCAGAAGTCAAATTTCAGAAAGCAAAATTCGGAAGTCAAAATTCAGAAAGTAATTAGACGTCAGAAAAAACATTAAATTTTTCTCAAAATTCAAAAACGTTTATTTATTTGGAAGGAATTATGAATAGAGAAAAAGTAGTACAATGTAATTAATTAATTTTTTCGCGTTTATCTTTTTCAAATAAATTTAAAACTTATGTTGTTATATCGGCCTGCTGATTTGTAAGATCGCGGGTTCGAATCGAGCTCAAGACCTAACAATAATTTTTTATCATTATTATTGTTATGATAAATTTTTTCTTAATTGAAAAAATTTTAAATTAGAATAGAGGAAAGAAAAAAATTTAGACAACTGCCATAGCTCGTTGTATCGATCCATTACGGGAACTGCTAAATTCCTTCATCGGCAACGTTTAGGCGCCGCTGCTATAACAATTCAGCTATCACAGCGGTTGTTTGTCTTCATTATTTCTACTTCTACCCTGTTTCTTGCCAATTGATATTCATATCCCTGCGACATCTGTTGCAGAATTGATGTGAAAATTGGACTTGTTTCATGGCAATGATGCCATAGTGTTATATATATTGACACTTTTTCCCCGTGCTCTGGGATGTATTAACAATTTTTGTTGCTTAAATTAGGCTTGTGTATCGAAGGTCTTCCTGCGAACGACAATACATTTCGATTTGTGAGGATTTATTGACAAGCCATTGGCAGATGACCATGTACCTATTTGGTTCAGGTCGGAGTTTAGTTCGTTAATACATATATCAATACGATTTTGGGGACAGCATACATATAATTGGACATCATCAGCATAAATATGAACATTACAATATTTTAAAGTATTAAGTAAGTCATTAACATACAACACGAACAAGAGAGGCTCCAGGATAGAACCTTGCGGAACACCCCTGAGTTCAGGTACGAAATTAGACTTTCTGCCACCAGCCTACACAGCCTGAGATCTGTCAGCAAGGTACGACCCAATCAAAGCAATGGCATGACTAGAGAAATGAAACAAATTTTTAAGCTTACAACATAGAACGTCGTGGTCGACTGAGTCAAATGCTTTGGAATGGTCGAGCAGTTTTAAAAAGGCTAGATTACTGTTATGTACCAAGTGAAACGCACAGAAGAGTTGTTTGTTCACGACTTCACTTTATTGACTGACTGTATGCTTCTTCTAGACTAATAATGAGATGCGAATAATAACTAAGGTAATTCTTAAGGTGAGTATATATAATTGGAGATGAGTTATGTTTAGTTTGTAATTCACAATGACGATACCTATCACGCCCCTCCCCTTTTGAATTAATTTTACGTTTTGATTTGATATCTTGTACTTATAATTATACAAATAAAAATTAACATTTGACATTCGAATTCAAAAATGTGTGTTTCATACATTCGGTTAATTGAAATATAACTTATTTTACATATGCGCCATACCTGTGTATGATATAAATATAAAAAGTTATTATTTAGAAATTTTTCCATCCTTATTTCTAGGTCTCAGTGTTCTAGTGTTTACAGTATTTTTATGATTTTCAATTTCATTGTTCAGCGTATCTCTTTCTTCCCCATTTGTGATAATTTCATTTTCTTCAATGCTGTTCTCTACTAAGGTGTTATGGTTTTCACTAACTTCTAAATTATCATTTGGCCTTTGCAATGATTCGGCTGATGCACCCAGTGTATTTTCTAGTGATTGCATTTGCGTATGGTTTGAACTATTACTTCTTACGCTTGATCTCATTTGATCAGTGTGTCGCTTAATTACTCTGTTATTTGGTAACGTGCAATAATATGAACGTGGACCAATTTGATTCTTAACAACTGTGGCGGACCACGACTCTTTGTTAGGATTAGAATAAACCCGTACGAACACATTTTGACCTTTTTTGAAAGTAACAGAACGTTTACCCTTGTAGTTAGCAATACTTTTATTTTGTTTTTCACAAATTTTATCGCGAATGGGAGGAGGTTTAATAAGATCAAAACGAGTTCTAATAGATCTTCCAAGGAATATCTGCGCTGGACTTTCTTCTGTTGAACAGTGTTTTGTGTTTCGATAGTCCATCAAAAATCTATTCAACACAACATCAAAATTTTCATTATTTTCAGAATTAAAATTTGCTAAGATTGATTTTTTTAGAGTTTTGACAAAGTTCTCGGCTTGTCCATTGGTAGATGGGTGACCTGGAGCTGTTAAAATATGATTTATTTTGTTTCGTTTTGTAAAGTCTTTAAAATCATTCGACACGAATTGTCTGGCATTGTCACTTACAATGGTGGTGGGAATGCCGAAACGACAGAAAAGGTAAGCGCGTCATTTTGAATGTGCCTATGTGCGTTGACCACGTGCATAATTTTTGTGATTATTCGTCAAAAATCAACTGATTATAAGCATTGGACAAGTCCAATTTAGAAAAAACCTCACCACCCTGAAGTGATGCGAAAATTTCATCAATTATAGGTAGAGGATACTTAAAATCGGATAGATTTTTATTAATTGTGACCTTGTAGTCGCCAAAGATTCTGATCTCGCCATTTGGTTTTAGTATGGGAACAAGAGGAGTACCCCATTCCGCGTGGTCAATTGGTACTAAAACTCCTGTCGCAACTAATTTGTTTAAGTTCTTCTCAATTTAGTTTTTCCATGCAAGAGGAACTGGACGTGGTTTGAAAAATATGGGCTTTGCGTCACTATCCACAGCTAACGAAATTTTACTCAACTTATACGCGCCCAGACCATTGTCAAAAAAAAATTCGTTTTTTAATTCCTCAGCGATTGTGGAAGATCGATTAGTGTTACCGACAGAATTCACTTGCACTAGTTCAAAACCAAATTTTCGCAAAAAATGTCTGCCAAGTAAAGCGGAATTATTGTTATTAGTAACTATTAATTTTACTTTCTTTTTGACACCATTGCATTCTATCATTTCATAGTATTCTCCTTGTACTTTGATTCGGTTGCCATTATAATCAATAAAAGGGTCATTACAAGGATTAAGACTTACGTTGTTATTAATTTTATTTAAACAATGTCTAGAAACCAAACAACATGGTGAACCCGAATCGTTCATAGAAACTCCGCCTATTTTGACCGATACACTGCACACTTTAGCTGAATCATCACACTTGCTTTGGTTGATACTGTAAATAGAAAAATTATGCGAATTGTTAGTATTAAATTCGTCGCCTGAACTATCAGATTCTGATACGTAATTAACTACTTTTCCACTTGTTTTGCAAACTGATGCTAAGTGTCCAATTTTTCCGCACTTATGACATTTGCTATTCTTGTATCGACATTCGTTAGTTGTATGATTTCGCCACCCACAGTGATTGCAAGCTTTTGCGTATTTTGTTGATGTATTGTGAGTTCCTTTCTTCTTTTTACGGTCATGTTTGTTGTCTTGTTTGAAGTGTCAGAAGTAGAGCTTTTCGATTTGTTATTACTCTTGCCACTTTTGGTATAATACACTTGCAAGTTGTGCTCATGCTTTGTCGATGACAGTTTCATCTCCATAATGAGAGCTTTTCGGAGTGCTTGGTCAATGCATATGTTCTCGTCTTCTTCGCACATACGTTCAAATATTCCGCTGTGAAGACCCATTATGAAACGATCCATTACAAAGGCTGACAGGTTGTCATCAAATTTGCATGTTAGCGCGAGTTTTTTTACTCGTGCATGCCATTGCGATACCGTTTCACCTTCAGCTTGTGTTGCTGAGTGAAAATTCTTACGCTCGCGGAAAGCAATTGACGGCGGAGTGTAATGAGCTTTGAGTATGTCACTTAGCTCCTTATACGTTTTTGATACCGGTGCAGCTGGGCTGCAAAGGTTGTGCAAAACCTCATATGGTGTTGGGCCAATGGCTTTTAAAGGAGTAGCCTTTTTTGCATTCTCTTCTGTGCAATTTATTTCCGCAAAATGAATTTCTAACTTTTCTTTCCACAATATCCATGATTCCGTTTGTGGAGAAAAATGCTGCACATTATTTGGATGGTATATGGTTACCGTATTTTGAGGTTCGTCGGGCATTATAGTAAAGTTTATGATAAATTTTGTTTAGCTCTGTAATTACAGTTGCTGCACTTTCAATTTCTTTGTATGTACAAAAGAAAAGAAAAAAAATAAATTTTATTTTTCCTTTTTACTTCGTCGCCAATATGTTATGTAACGATTGAAACGCACAGAAGAGTTGTTTGTTCACGACTTCACTTTATTGACTAACTGTATGCTTCTTCTAGACTAATAATGAGATGCGAATAATAACTAAGGTAATTCTTAAGGTGAGTATATATAATTGGAGATGAGTTATGTTTAGTTGTACATCCAACAGTGCCGAAGTGCAACTACGCTTCGGTCTGAAACCGGACTGTTTGTTATCCAGCACATATGACATTATACGTTTATGCATGATAAGTTCAGTTACTTTTGACAGGAACGGTAGGATAGAAATGGGTCTGTACTCATTATTTTTCTTATGTACAGGAATAATCTTGGCAGCTTTCCAGCACTTAGGAAAAACACAAGTGTTAAAATAGAATTTATTTGGTAGATCACACGCGGCAGGATCATAGGTAGTATAATTTTAAGAAATTTTGCACTGATTCCATCAAATCCAGTAGCATTGTATTTTACCGAGAGTATGACTTGCACAACATCACAATCATCAACACATACAAAATTAAGAGGACTAACACAAACATGTGCGCTATCACAATAGTTATTAAGACATGCAAGAAGACTGGATACAGGTAAACTAGCAAAATTATTGTTCAATTCATCCAAATCAGTGGAAATAGGTACACTTGCCTTAGGTCTTCCAATATCAATCGACCTTATGGTATTCCAAGTTCATCGCGAATTTATTGCTATACTAAACCTTTCACCATAAAACAAGGTTTTGGCTGCTCTAATTGCTTTGGAGGCCGCAAATCGGGCAGATTCAAATTTGCTAAATGTATGCATATTACCGTATCTCTTCCATCGCGAATAAGCTTTTTATGTTATTTATGCAGTTAAATATGTTATGGTGTATCCCAAACGCACTTCTAATGACGTTGTGCCACCTTTCGATGGAATTGTTTGTACGGACTTCAACCAATTTGATGATATCATACATATTCCATACTTCGATTGAATATAACGCCTTCTTTCGACGTTGCTGTGTTCCAGGCTTAAAAAAAATTCAGAAGTAAAATTTAAGAAGTCAAAATTCAGAAAGTAATCAGACAGCAAAAAACCATTAAACTTTGCGCAATTTAATGTCTTTTTGCTGTCTGATTACTTTCTGAATTTTGATTTCTGAAATTTTACTTCTAAAATTTGACTTCTGAATTTTGACTTCTGAAATTTGATTTCTGATTTTTTTTTTTTTGAGTTTTGACTTCTGAAAATTGGTTTTCTGAAAAAGGGTTCTGACTAATGTTTTCTTAAAAAATGTGTTCCTGAATTTTTGTTTTCTGAATTTATGCGGGGGACCGTCGCCGTTGGCTTTATATATATGTCGTAGTTAAATCTTTTGGCAGCTTTATCAGTATTTATCGTGAGGTCTAGATAGTTGATTCCTCCGTGTTTTTCGGTTTCCATTGTGAATTTTATATCCCCATGCTAGTTGTGAGGTACTCCAGTAAAGCTCTTCGTTATTAGTAGTTAAAACTCATATTATGTCATCCTCGTATCTAGTGTAAAATGACACGCCTAATTTGGGCTTCAGTTCCTGTATGTGCTTTCTTCCAGATTTTGCATGAACACTTCCATAAGAACGGCTGATGTGGGGCTTCCCATTCCAAGACCGTTCATTTGTATATATATTTTATTGTTGAATTGAAAATAGTCTTGACGTAAAGCTTTTAAGCGCGCCTAAAAAATTCTACACCATTATGACAAAATTGTTTACAGAGTTAGTATGTACCTAAACGTTGAATAAAACGAACAGCAACAAAAAGGCAACACTTATAGGCCAATTGCAAAGCGAGCAGCGGGGCATTCATATAGCTGAGTGGTTAAAGGCATATGCCTTTACACTAGTATGAATGTTGGAGATTCGAGTTCAATACTCAGCTCCCGAAAAGCTAACTGATGAAGAAGCGAAATTCACAAATATGTCCTAGAAACCATCGCCGTTTGTAAACTTTGGAATTTTTCTCTAATATCAATAAAATTACTTATAATAAAATTTAAGTTATTAACAGAATAATCCGATTCAGAGTAAAAAGCCTGGGGTGCTTTAAATTAATTAATTAATTTTACAACTATTCTATTTACAACTAAATGAATCTCTTTTAAAAATAGAAACTAAATTATTATAATAATAAAAATAAAAAGAAGATCAAAAAATCTTTCAATTTAAGGCAAACCATGTACTTGGGATTAATTAATTGATTATTTAAAATTTAAACCACGCTCTACCTTTATAATTTTAGATCCCAAAATTCTTTTACAAGAGCTATTGTTAAAGTTTTTTAGTCAAACTTCAACAATACTATGTCTGTATTAAAGGAAAAATTGCCTTCTATTTTTGGTCCATTTATATAAAGGTTCTCCTTACAATTTTTTTTATCATATTTTTATTTTCAATTTTTTAGTACTGCCTACAAAATGGCAATTGCAACTTTGATTAGTAATTTAAGTAATTCCTAAGTCAAAATTATTATCTTTATTTATTTGTTCAAAATAGCAAGATTTAAAAGAATTAGTCGAATTTTCGCTAACAACGCTGGCGAAAACAACAGAATTTCACCTCGCATCATAATAAGAGAATTCCACCTCGTTTGTCAGTACTTAAAGCTGCAGACATTGGTGCTTTATCAGTAACCGTATCGGTAACCTTATAACAGCTGATTCGACCAAACTTATGGGAATCAATGTAATCGATTATTGGTGCCGCTAAGGTCGTAACCGTATCGTATCCAACCAGTTGGTTTTTGGCTTACCGTCGTAACGATAAACAGCTTATTACGTTAGGGATACGACTACAGCGATACGACACACGGCACCAATGACGGCTGAAAGTCTGAAAGAATCGTGGTGAAAGTCGCGTACGCCTAAAATTATGCAGGGGGTGCATTGAGTTAGGCCATTCAACGAGGTGGATTTCTACAACGCCTGCAACACTCAGGAGGCTAGCCATGAAGGTATGGCATAATCTTCTAAATAGTTCGACTTGTGCGTTACGTAGCTCAAGTTTTTTGATCAAACATTGCACTGTCACCGAGTTTTAAACTATATTTCAGGTTTCAAGCCTCTAGATATCCAGAAAGTTAGTTAAAAATCGATTGCAAGATTCCAAAATCAAAACTAATTTTCTTAATATATCGATCCATGCGCCACCTAGCGGATTTTTTTGATAAAATATTGCATTGTCACCGGGTTCTGACCCACGGCCCAAGTTTCAAGTCTCTAGCTCACCAGCAATTTACTCAAAAATCGATCGCAAGACTCCCCTCGTTTTTCAGGGATTTGTAGTTATCTCAATTAGCACGTCACCTAGCGGAACTGTGATTTCCATAAATTGTATTGTCACCGGGTCTCGAACTATGTGCTTAGTTACAGGTCTCTAGGCAACCGGGAAGTTAGTTAAAAATGGATTGAAAGATTTCCAAATTAAAATTAATTTTCGTAATATTTCGATCCATGCGCAACCTACGGAATTTTTTTGATAAAATATTGTATTGTCACCGGGTTCTGACCCACGGCCCGAGTTTCTAGTATCTAGCTCACAGGGAAGTTACTTAAAAATCGATCGCAAGATTCCCTGCGTTTTTTCAGGGATTTCCGTTTATCTCGATTCGTCTGCCACATGGCGGCATTTGGTTTCCCACGAATTGTGGTGCCATCGATTCGCAAACTATGTGCCAAGTTTCAAGTCTCTGGATCACCGAGAAGTTAGTTAAAAGTCGATCGCAAAATTTCCATTTTAAAATTAATTTTTTTGTATATCTCGATCCGTGCGCCACCTAGCGGATTTTTGTATTCTCAGTTGAGCAGAGCTCACAGAGTATACTAACTTTGATGGGATAACGGTTGGTTGTACGGGTATACAGGAATCGAGATAGATATAGATTTCCATATATCAAAATCATCAGGATCGAAAAAAAATTTTATTGAGCCATGTCCGTCCGTCCGTCCGTTAACACAACAACTTGAGTAAATTTGGTATGTAGGTTCCTGAGCACTCATCTCAGATCGCTATTTAAAATGAACGATATCGGACTATAACCACACCCACTTTTTCGATATCGAATATTTCGAGAAACCGAAAAAGTGCGATAATTCATTACCAAAGACGGATAAAGCGATGAAACTTGGTAAGTGAATTGAACTTACGCAGAATAGAAAATTAGTAAAATTTTGGACAATGGGCGTGGCACCGCCCACTTTTAAAAGAAGGTAATTTAAAACTTTTGCAAGCTGTAATTTGGCAGTCGTTGAAGATATCATGATGAAATTTGGCAGGAACGTTACTCCTATTACATATATAAATATTTTTTAAGTCAAATTTTAACAAACAATTTAATATCTTTACAGTACATAAATAAATTATGTCAACATTCAACTCTAGCAATGATATGGTGCAACAAAATACAAAAATAAAAGAAAATTTCAAAATGGGCGTGGCTCCGCCCTTTTTCATTTAATTTGTCTAGGATACTTTTAATGCCATAAGTCGAACAAAAATTTACCAATCCCTGTGAAATTTGGTAGTGGCTTAGATTCTAGGACGATAACTTATTTCTGTGAAAAAGGGCGAAATCGGTTGAAGCCGCGCACAGTTTTTATACATAGTCGTCCGTCTGTCCTTCCGCTCGGCCGTTGACACGATAACTTGAGCAAAAATCGATATATCTTTACTAAACTCAGTTCACTTACTTATCTGAACTCACTTTGTATTGGTATAAAAAATGGCCGAAATCCGACTATGACCACGCCCACTTTTTCGATATCGAAAATTACGAAAAATGAAAGAATGCCATAATTCTATACCAAATACGAAAAAGGGATGAAACATGGTAATAGGATTGGTTAATTGACGCAAAATATAACTTTAGAAAAAAACTTTGTAAAATGGGCGTGACACCTACCATATTAGGTAGAAGAAAATGAAAAAGGTCTGCAGGGCGAAATCAAAAGCCCTTGGAATCATGGCAGGAATACTGTTCGTGGTGTTACATTATAAATAAATTGGCGGCACCCGACAGATGATGTTCTGGGTCACCCTGGTCCACATTTTGGTCGATATCTCGAAAACGCCTTCACATATACAACTACCACCACTCCCTTTTAAAACCCTCATTAAAAAAAAAAATAAATTTAAGGAGCGATAACCTCCGAAGAGATCTAATGCCGAGCTTCTCTTCCAATTTGCGTTTACATGTTTTATGCCGACTCTGAACGGCATCTGCAAGGCAGATGAGTTTTCACTGAGAGCTTTTCATGGCAGAAATACACCCGGAGCGCTTGCCAAACACTGCCGAGGGGCGACCCCGCTTAGAAAAATTTTCTTCTAATTGAAAAACCTTATTTCTAAAATTTTGATGTTGCTTTACCCGGGGTGTGAACCCAGGGCATACGGTATGGTAGGCGGAGCACGCTACCATCACACCACGGTGGCCGTTAAAACCCTCATTAATGCCTTTAATTTGATACCCATATCGTACAAACACATTCTAGAGTCACCCCTGGTCCACTTTTATGGCGATATCTCGAAAAGGCGTCCACCTATAGAACTAAGCCCCACGCCCTTATAAACTACTCATTAACACCTTTCGTTTGATACCCATATTGTACAAACGCATTCTAGAGTCACCCCTGGTCCACCTTTATGGCGATATCTCGAAAAGGCGTCCAGCTATAGAACTAAGGCCTACTCCTTTTTAAAATACTCACTAACCCCTTTCATTTGATACCCATATCGTACAAACAAATTCTAGGGTCTCCCCTGGTCCACCTTTATGGCGATATCTCCAAACGGCGTTCACCTATGGAAGTAAGGATCACTCCCTTTTATACTACTCATTAACACCTTTCATTTGATAGCCATATCGTACAACCAAATTCTAGAGCAACCCTGGTCCACCTTTATGGCGATATCACGAAAAGGCGTCCAAATTATCGTCCACCTACTTTAGGAGGGGTTTTTAAAAAATAATAAGAATTTTTTATGGTTAGTTACAGAATGTAACATTGACACCAAACTCAGAAACCAAACTGCCTTTATTTCCCACAATTGCTCTTATTTATAACTTAATTTAATATTTACAATATAAGCGTTGCATCGGATTTGCTAATGAAAACCGATGCGTGAGAAATGGAATATTTATTCAATGAAATGCCAGTGGCTTGAGAAATATAATCTTTGTTTAGTCTGCTTACTGAAATGCCAGTGGATTGAGAAATGGAATATTTGTTTATGATTGCCATAAGGGCACTGTGGGAAGTTACTGTTAACTCCCCCCTTTCTTTAAGAGAATCGCTCCGATTCTGTGATTTTGTTTGTAAGTTGATTAATTTTAACGGTTAGTTCATTAAAAATTTCCTCTTGTTTTATTGACTGTCTATTTGTTTTCCATCTCTCAACCACTTTGTTGATCTTAAAAAATATATATATTATAATTATAATACATGTTAATACAATGACAATCCAATATACAGGTTGTGATTGTATTTCATTTCTTACATAGTTGATCAAATTAATGTTTTCAAATTTCAAATTATAGTTTTTGACTCAATGTAATCTACAATTTCAAAATTACTTACCTTATTATTCCTGACATACTGCCATATTTTTGAATCTATATTTTCATATGTAACATTATCAATATTTGTTTGATTTTCAAATGTAACTAAACAGATTCCATCTACTTCCTGATTATTGATAATATGCTTCCCTGAAACTAATATAGCACCTTGTTTTATTTCATCTATTTGTTTATTGCCTTCTTTAATTTTTTTACATTTAGCTTTATTTCCAGTTAAAATATCTGACAAGCAACTATTTGTATTATTAATTTTACAATAAGTATTTATCAATTCTTTTTTACAATTTTCAACATTGACGTATTTGTCGTTACATTTTGCAATTTCTTTTGCAATTAATAACTTACCATCTATTTGGGCAATTGGCCTTACTTCAAACAATTTACAATCAAATATAATTTCTGGATATTTTATGTAAATAACTATTACATCTTCATTTTGCAATATTTTAAAAGTAGATACGTTTATTATATCTGATACAGACATTCGTCCGTGCTTATTTTCGGTTATTTTCTCTATTTCATCAAAATGTAAAATTACTGGATTTAAAATTCCTAATTTTGCCATTGCTATAGTATTAACGAGATTTTGTAATTCCGACATTAAAAATTTATTTCTTCGTTTTAAAAGTAATTTAACATATTCATCTCCATATAAGCTTCTTATTGTTTCAGTTAATCTATAAATTTCTTTAAAAATTTCCGAGTTTGTAGTGTACTGTTTATTATTATATTCCGTTAATTCGTTCAATTTGTTATTTACTAACACCAAATCATCATGGTCTGGTGATCCCGCTATCCATTTCCATATTGTCCCTAATTCATTAAAACCCCTTTTATTTCAATTCAATTCAATTCAATTCAATTTATTTAACACATTTGTACAAGTGAGACTATTGTCTCTTAAAGTACATCGATATTTGGATATGTGTACAATATAATAATGTGAGTATAACAATATTTATATTAATATAAAACAAAAACCAGAAATAGACAATGTAGATTCGAGAAAATAGCTAGAATAGTGTTTTTCGTATATCAAAAAATTCAGACAAAGCCAATTTAAAGCGCGATGCATTGGGCTCATTTTTAATAAAATTAGGTAATGAGTTCCATACTTTGATAGTACTGACAAAGAACGTCCTTGATGATGAGAGATATTTATGGTGTGGAACGATGAGGTTACAGGTTCTGTCAGATCTAGCAAAACATAAATTTCGGAATAGGTATTCTGGTTGTTTTTTATAAATTAATTTATTCAGGAAAATTAGATTGCGATAGTTTAGGAAGGTAGTAAGACTGCAATCAAGTATTTTAAACGAAAACTCTGATATGTGGTCAAATTTACGCTTCAAGTAGATATATCTTGCACAATTGTTCAATGCAAGTTGTAGCTTATTTCTAGACCTGCAGTCTATATCACCAAACACTAACCCTCCCAACGAAGTGAAAGGAACTATTAGTGATCTGACTAACATTAATTTGACATTTGGAGGAATGAAAGCAGCTGTGTACCACAATTTCCTTAACACAAAATAAATTTTTGATAAAACGTAGTTAATATGATCAACACAGTTAAAATTGGAATTTAGTTTGAACCCTAAACTATTAACGACCGACTCATACTTAATGGTAATATCCTGTAGTATAACCGATGGCAAATTCTCTACTAGTTGCGGAGAGTGCGAAATGCAAATAGCTTTTGTTTTAGACGCATTTAGATTTAAATTATTATCACCTGACCACGAAGAGATGCTTCCGAGATCCTCGTTCATCCTACAAACCAAATCTTCAGATAAGCCAATAGGGCGAGATAGATATATTTGTGCATCATCAGCATATAGATGTATTGAAACACTTTTACAGCAATGAGTAATATCGTTAATGACCATACTGAACAAAACTGGTCCAAGTATAGATCCCTGAGGCACCCCCGAGCACAGGCACTTCGTCTCAGAGCAACCACTTTATCTACTACCTTCTGCCAACGATTTGTAAGATAGTTTTCGAGCAATCTTGAAGCGCTAGAAGAGGAATCCAAAGTAGTGTCGTAATTTCATTAAGAGAATGGAATGATCTACTGTGTCAAAGGTTTTCGAAAAATCTAAAAGTGACATCACAGTCAAATCACTCCTATCGTAGGCAGGGCGGATGTCTTCAATTACCTTGAGTAAAGCCGTCGCACAACTATGGCTCGCTCTATAACCAGACTGGCATTCTGAGAGAAGGTTGTTCTTATTTGAGGTATTCGGTGATTTGGGGCCACCACTGACTTTTCCAGATTTTAGAAAGAGCGGGTAATATGCTTATCGGCCGAAAATCCATTGGGCAAAACAGCCGATTGCTTTTTAGCAATAGGAATAACTTTTGCTATCTTCCAAGCATCGGGAAAAGTTGAAGTCGTTATCGAAAAGTTAATACTATGTGTTAACGTTGAAACAATGTTGATTGCAATAAGTTTCACAAACCTAAGGCTTATACCGTCGTCACCAACGGCATTGGACTTTATTGAGAATATACTTCCTATGACATCATCCTCTGTAACTCCGAAAATTGAAATTTGTTATTATCTGGTATGTACATCACGTTTTTCATTAAGTTTGAAATTTTGATTATTTATATAACTACTCGACTGTAAAAAGAAGTCATTGATGGAGTCAGGGTCTGTCTAAGCCGCCGTCACAAATATTTAGACGGCGTCAAATATACGTATGCGTAGCCGTGCGCGGCGAAGTGGAAGACACCAACGAGAGCGACCACTGCCATCGTCGTCAACCATATTGGGTCAAAACAGTCAAGCATTATTACTCGGCAACCGCGGACGCGCTGCATATGTACATTCATTTTAACTATGTACCTTTATATATATTTTATATACGTAGCTTTATTGAAGTCAAGAGTTAAGTTTAAATACATTTGTGTTGAAGTTTGCATGAATTTAAGCAACCAGTAATAAATTGAAAAAAAAAGGTGAATTATAACATTACTCTTTTATTTTCGGGTTTGAGTGTAGCGAAGAGAGACCCAAGTTTGTTCATGGTCCTTCGCAGCCATCTTTGGCCCGCCCTAAAAATTACAAACAAAAATTATAAATTTAAATCCCGCTTTTCGTTTTCGTTCGCCAAAAAACAAGATAATAAAAAATTTAAAACAAAACTACACAAAAGTGTGAAAACAGTGGTTATATTACATACAAAAAAACATATACGAAATAAAAAAAAAAAAAAAATTTTTTTTTCCCTGTAAACTGTGCTTTTATACAAAAACACAAAAAAAAAAATATCTAGAAAGGAAACCTCATTTTCAAAGTGCTTTGTTGGAAAAAGCAGAAAATCTACACTTATCATTTACCAAAAAACAAAAAAATTGCTGAAAAAGAAACAAAAATCGAAATTTCTTAAAAAAAAAAAAAAAAGAGAGAGGAAATGTTTTTGTAAATTGTGGGCGCATTCATATATAAGTGCCCATATACATACGTATTAATACAAGCAACTCATATATTCACAAAAAAAGTTTTCGAAAATTATTTTTTGGTGCGAAAATTATTTTAAAATACAAACACAATACAAAACAATAAAAAAACAAGATTTTTGAAAATCAAAAAATAAAAAAAATTTAAAATTAAAAAACCATCTTTAATCAGCAACATCAACCAGCTAAAAGCATCGCCAAGCGAGCAACGAGAAGCGATCAGGAAACAACAACAATATAAGCAGCATTAATCATACAGGAATCGGTGAGTAGGCAGTTTTTTTTATTTTTACATAAAAAATATAGAAAATAATACAACTTTTTTTCCACAAAAGTTATATTATTTTTGTAAACTGCAAAAGCATATATATATCCACATATATACATGAATATTGCGGAAATTTTCTTACCGTGGTTTTACTGTAACTTTTTGCAACCAAAAATTGGTAGAAAATATTCCGCTATACCAATAGGCAAAATCCGCCAATTATATGTATGTTATATATGTATACATATTTCTAGTGGTATTTAACCAAAAAATAAATTGCAGTTTACTTGCCTACTCAAACCCACTGTGCAAGAACAACATCGGCAAAAACTTCTTCTACAGCTGAGTTTACCCCGTTGTTCGCACAGAGCGTTGAACTTGTTGATACAGTTCAACTTCTTCCAAGTGATTTTTTCTTGCTTGCCAGCATATATAAAAAGTATAATATTCATACGTATGTACATACTTAATACATGTACAAATAATTTCAAGTTGCTTTTCCAGCAATCAATACTTCTCCACTCAGAGAACATCATACGTGTTTACTCACACGTTCAAGTCGCTCTTCCAGCGACATTTTCCCCAGCACATAGAGCTACATTAGCAACGAGAGCTGTGTACTGCTGATCAAATTTCTCAACCTCTCTCATATTTTGCAATTTTTTCATCTTTCTTTGCTGCACTCTCCCAACAGTGCAATCAAGCGCACTCAGCTTCACAAAGAAACGCGACATTAAAGCGACGAAGAAGCGAATCAAAACAAACTCTTCTGTTTGTAAACATAAACAGAGAAGCTCATCTGATTCACGTGCATACGTTCGCACAAACAAATATATATACATACGTTTGTATATTGCGCGTGTACATTTGTACTTATTCTAGCGTAGGAAAACTAAGTTTGAGATATTTTCGTCCCTATAGGAACTTTCAAAAAAATATCCATACAAACTTCAAGTACATATTATTATATTCTAGTATATACATACCTATATATACCAGTAATTTACAAATACACGTTTATTTCCACACGTATATTTACACGTATATATAAGTGAAAAGTGTTTGTGATTTTTTTTTAAATTTTATACCTTTTGTTTTTACAAAACAATATAAATCCTATTAAATTCCGAATTTCGCGGATTTAAATCATTTAAGGAACGTCCCGTTGTCCGTGCTTGACTCTATTGTTCAAAAAAAAAAAAAACACAAACACCGCCACCAATTAAAATTCCCCTTTTTAAATTTCTGTGGCACGAAGAGTTTTCCATCTTCAAATTTTGCGAACGTTCTCTGAGCGGACACATACTTTATTCGGTTTTTTTGGTGAAAACCCAAAAGCTTGCATAAAATGCCTCGCAGTCCCCCAAAAACGTCCGAAACCGGGACAAAACCAAAAGGTGGCCCAAAGGAAGAAACGGCCAAGGAGAGGTCAACATCCCCCCGGAAATCCAAATCAGCTGACCCATCCGCGCAAAAGTTCATCGCGGAAAGTGACAATCTGATGAGATACTGTGCAAAATTCAACGAAGCACCGATTCAGGATCACACTGAATCGTATCTCATGATAAAGGACAAATCACTAGATGATTATTGGGCACGACTTCAATCGGTTTACGATCTGGTTTTTTCGAAACCAGACGAAAGTTTCCCTGAAGACTTCAAGAGTTCAGTGCAAGGCAAACAATGCGCCTGCCTTGATACGTATGAAGTGACTAAAGCAAAAATTGCCGATCAACTTTCATTAATCAAAATAATGGCAACGCCGAGTCCACCACCCCGCGTGGAACAACCCCCGGCTGAGGCAAATAGTTACCTCAAAGTCCCAGCATGCGACACGGAGACCTTTTATGGTGGCTATGAAGAATGGCCCGCTTTTCGTGATATGTTCACAGCGGTGTACATTAACCACCCAAGGCTCTCCCGTGCTCAGAAATTGCACCATCTCCGGTACAAAACGCAAGGCAAAGCCGGCTCCATCGTCAAGCAATATGCGTTGAGCGATGATAACTTTGACCTTGCCTGGGAAGCTTTACGGTCACGATACGAAAACAAGCGAATCCTGGTTGACAACCAGATAAAATCCTTACTGACTCTTGCCACTATTCCATCCGAAAATAGTGAGCAACTTCAGAAATTGCAAAATACAATAAACAACTGCCTATCCGTCCTTCACTCCCAAGGAGTTACGACAGACAGTTGGGATCCGATTCTGGTGTACATTTGTTCATCAAAGCTCCCAGAAACAACCCTGTCACTTTGGGAACAGTCTCTCTCTTCTCGAAGAGATCTACCCTCATGGTCACAAATGAACGACTTTCTCACCTCGAGATATGAAGTCGTTGAAAGGGTCAATAGGCTTCAACCAAGCAAACAAAAACCAGTCGCTCATCAAAATTCTACGCAAAACAGGTCCTTCAACAGGACGCAAACCCTTGTGGCAGAATCTAAAAAGGAAACTTGCCAATGTTGCAACTCCCCGCACCTTATTAGATTCTGTCCACGATTCAAACGAATGTCTGTGCAAAACCGGACACAATTCATAAAACAAGCTAAGCTGTGTACAAACTGCCTTAGCAGCACTCATATCATCAATGAGTGCACGAGCAAGTGGTCATGTTGGACATGCCATCAACGGCATCACACGCTGTTGCATGCGAGCCCACAAGCTCAACCTTCCACCCCGCGAACGAATGCACCAAACGTGCAGCACACAACTGCTGAGTCAACATCTCCCGTTCGACAAACGCAGAATAGCTCCGATTCTGGCGAGCTACCGTGTTGTTCAAAACACGCACCGGTTCAATCATTGCATGCAGCCAATGATAACCAAATTCTCCTTCCTACTGCTATGGTCGCAGTCGAACACGAAGGGGAATTATTTCAACTGAGAGCCCTTATTGATCAAGGCTCGGAAAGAACTTTCATTTCCTCGAAAGTGCAAAAACGGTTGAAACTTCCATTCGAACATTCAAAGTTCGAAATCCCTGGCATGGGTGGACAAGTCGTACAAAAGTCCTCCAAGCTTTGTCCTTTGACACTGGTTGCATCCAAGGCCATGAAAAGGATAAAGGCTCATGCCATTGTGTTGCCGCAACTAACAACAAATCTACCAACAGCCACCATTAGTCGCAAAATCTGGCAGCAGTTCAAACTCCTTGAGCTCGCTGATCCCAGTTGCCACATACCAGGTCAGACTGACATGGTCATTGGCAGCGACATACTTCCACAAATTCTGCTGGAAGGTATAAAAAAGGTGTGCGGTAGCATACTTGCGCAACAAACCATTTTTGGTTGGATTCTCAGTGGTCCAATAACTGAAAATGTTGTGTCATTCTCGACGCAAGTCCAAGCGTCAAACGAGACGCTCAGTTCTCAACTGAGAAAATTTTGGGAAGAGGAGGAAATTCCACAACCTCCACAGATATCCCCCGAGGATCAAGCGTGTGAGCAGATATATGCAACAACCACGACACGTGCACCAAACGGTCGATACATTGTGCGACTTCCATTCAAGGAAGAGTTTCCTGAAAAACTCTCCCTCGGCAAATCCCGCCCGGCTGCTCTGCAGAAGTTTTTCAGCATGGAGCGATCGCTTCAGAAAAAGGGGGAGTTAGGTACAATGTACAACAATGAGTTGCAAGAATATCTCGACCTTGATCACATGGAATCTGCCGACCCATGCGAAATAACTTCGAATGGCAAGGTCTTCTCATTTTACTTGCCACATCATGCGGTAGTCAAACCAGATAAGGTCACCACCAAAGTTCGTGTGGTTTTCAACGCCTCTAAAAAATCTGGGTCAGGAAAATCCCTGAATGACGTGCTATACACTGGTCCAACTCTGCAACCAGATCTCATGCTACTAATTCTACAGTGGCGCATGCATAAGTATGTGTTCAATGGAGATATTGAAAAAATGTACCGTCAGATCCTTATACACGAGGACGACAAAGATTTTCAGCGAATCCTATTTCGCAAATCGGCCAACTCCAATGTTAGCGATTTCAATCTAAAAACGGTTACATTCGGCGTCAATTGTGCACCATATCTCGCTATTCGTACGTTGCATCAACTATCCGATGACACGAAAGCGACATTCCCGTTGGCTGCAACAATTCTCAAGACGCAAACCTATGTCGACGACACCCTATCCGGAAGTCATACCATCGATAACGCCACTGAATCACTCGTTCAAGTGATAAACGCCCTAAAATCAGCTGGTTTCATACTAAAGAAACTAACGGTTAATCACCCGGCCATATTAGAACAGTTTCCGAAGGAGGATCTTCTAGACTCCAACTTCTTAAAATTTGAGAGCACTTCCAATACCAAAACTCTTGGCATTCGATGGTACGCGCTCACGGACAAATTTTCATACACCATTCTGCCGGAACACACCCAAAATGCGGTCACAAAGCGACAAATTTTATCTTCTGTTGCAAAACTTTTTGACCCGGCAGGATGGCTGTCGCCAGTTATGATCCAGGCCAAGATGCTTCTCCAAGAAATCTGGCTGGATGGAAGCGATTGGGATGAAAGCGCCAAACCCGCGACATTATCAAAATGGCAACATTTCGCAGAAAATCTGCCAGATATTTTCCACATCGAAATCCCTCGATGGGTTAATGTCGTTCCAGGGCAAGACACTCAAATCCACGGGTTCTGTGATGCCTCGGAAAAAGCATATTGCGCAGCGATTTACATCCGCACACATGTGGGAAACCAAATAAAATCTTCTCTTTTGGTTGCGAAAGGCAAAGTTGCCCCCATAAAAACTGTAAGCTTACCCCGCTTAGAGCTATGTGGTGCAGTCCTACTCGCAAAACTGGCTTCAACTGTTCGAAAACAGCTCGACTTACAAGCATGCAACACATTCTTATGGTCAGATTCTGAGATTGTACTAGCCTGGCTAGAAAAATCTCCATCGACCTGGAAGACTTATGTGGCCAACCGTACCTCTCAAATTCGAGAATATCTTCCCAGCGGCACCTGGCGCCATGTATCTAGCCAAGACAACCCTGCTGATCTTGGCACACGTGGTTGCAAGCCGCATGATTTGATAGGTTCATCACTTTGGTGGCACGGACCACAATGGCTTTCTTGCCACATTTCGGCATGGATAAAGCCGAAAGCAGGTAGCGCTTCTCCACCCGAGAAACGCAAGGTGGAAGCATATCACGCACTCGAGGAAGAGGACGACATTCTTCAACGTTTCTCCTCATACTCTCGAGCTCTCCGTGTGATTGCATACGTGTTCCGCTTTGCGAACAATGCCTGCAGCAAATCCAAATCGGTGGCAACAACACATAATCTCCATCTGACGTACAAAGAGTTGCAACATGTGAAAACGCGGCTTGTGGCAATGGCACAATCTCGCCATTTCGGGGCGGAAAAGAGCGCCTTACAAAACAATATGCCAATAAGCAAAAAGAGTTCCCTTCTGGCTCTTGACCCATTTCTGGATGGATACGGGCTCCTACGTATCGGTGGAAGATTGGAACATTCTACAATGCAATACAACGAGAAGCATCCAGTAATCCTTCCTCCGGATTCGAGGCTCTGCCAGTTGTATCTGGAGTTCTTACACCGCCTGCTTCTTCATGCAGAAATGCGGTTAATGCTCCAAATGGTGAGGCAAGAGTACTTCGTACCAAAACTAAAGCCTCTTATAAAGAAATGCATTTTTCAATGCAAATCTTGCACGCTTTTCAAACAGAAAACGCGCACGCAAATAATGGCAGCTCTACCACCTGAGCGCTGCAATTTCTCACTCCCCTTTTCCACAACAGGAGTAGACTTTGCAGGTCCATTCCAAATAAAAGCATCGGTTCTGAGGTCGACCACTATCATAAAAGGGTACGTGGCTGTATTCGTCTGTTTTTCCACAAAGGCAGTACACCTCGAGCTATGCTCGGACCTTACTACTGAAGCCTTTCGAGCAGCATTCGCCCGATTCGTTGGCAGACGAGGTTATCCCTCAAAAATGATGAGCGACAATGGTAAAACGTTCATTGGCGCTCAGCGCGCACTCGAACGCGACTTCGTTAAATTTCTTAACGAATGCTCTGCGGACATTGTACAGAAATATGCCCCTCAGGGAATAAACTGGCAGTATATTCCACCCAGCGCCCCTCATATGGGCGGCTTGTGGGAATCCGCAGTAAAAAGTTTTAAAACCCACCTCAAAAAAACCGCTGCATCCCACAAGTTTACTTTCGAAGAATTCACGACGCTGTTGGTGCGTATTGAAGCAGTTCTCAATTCGAGGCCTCTAACCTCACTATCCCAGGACCCAGCTGACTTCACAGCGCTCACTCCTGGTCACTTCCTTCGAGGTGCACCGCTATTAGCCATTCCTGAGCCAAACGCGGAAGACCTCTCCTGGATAAATCGATGGGAAAAGCTCAAATCGCTTCATCACCAATTCAGTCGACGCTGGAAAGAGGATTATTTGAAGGACCTTCAGAAACGCTATAAATGGCAAACGCCACAGCGAAATCCTCAACCAGGCGACCTCGTCGTAATTAAAGAAGATTCACTCCCACCCACCGAGTGGCGTCTGGGACGAATCGAGAACGTTCGTCTCGGATCTGACAACCATGTTCGGGTTGTAGAGGTTCGCACCCAAAATGGGTTTGTCATGCGCCCCTTAGTTAAACTGTGCTTTCTTCCAATGGAGCACCCTTCGAGCACAGCGCTCTAACTTATATACGTTTCCCCTGTATAATTAAATTTCCATATCATCCGCTGTATCCAACTACTTCTCGTTTCTCTCTCTGCTCTTATGCTTTCAGGACGACACCATCATGGCATCTCGACCAGCATGTCCACTGGCTCCCACAGCAGAGACCGATAACTGCCTCCAGTGTCGGCTCTGCCACCGCTACCACGCTCTGCGGACCTGCCCGGTTTTTAAGGCGATGCGGCCACCGCAGCGTGCTACCGTGGCCAGGGCACAGGGCTATTGCTATAATTGCTTAGCCCTCACGCATACAACGGGTGAATGCGACTCCCGAGGGTCGTGCAAAATGTGCGGTCTGGCGCATCACACCCTCCTGCACAATGGACCGAAAAGTCAACGTGGTCAAGGAAAGGTCCCAACACAGCAAGCATCCCGGAAGCCGAAACCCAGGCCGAAAAAGAAGAATGAAGAGAGAAAGTCCACCTGCGCCTGTAGGGCACAAAAGGCGCACCCTGCGACCAAACCCGCAGCAACCCCAAAACCAAAACGGACGGTCAAGCGCACGATCGCGCGCACCCCAGACGGCCTGCAAACGGCGCAAGGCCAACGGTGCAATACCAGTCGCGCTTTGGATACCACCATCCGCGCCTTGCAGCAGCTGCAGAAGGTGCTTACAAGCACCTCCCTGCAGGGCGGGCAGGATGTCTAAGCCGCCGTCACAAATATTTAGACGGCGTCAAATATACGTATGCGCAGCCGTGCGCGGCGAAGTGGAAGACACATTCATACATTCATTTTAACTATGTACCTTTATATATATTTTATATACGTAGCTTATTGAAGTCAAGAGTTAAGTTTAAATACATTTGTGTTGAAGTTTGCATGAATTTAAGCAACCAGTAATAAATTGAAAAAAAGGTGAATTATAACGTTTTATGAAAAAAACATTACTCTTTTATTTTCGGGTTTGAGTGTAGCGAAGAGAGACCCAAGTTTGTTCAGGGTCCAAATCGCATTTCGAATCATTTTTTATGCAATCCCTATTGATTTGAGATTTTTCCACAAGTTCTTGGTTGGTAAATTAGTGTCAAGCTTTGTTTGAAAAAAAAGTCTTTTAGAATTTCTTACTGTGAGTGTAGCATGATTTCTGGCCAGACGATAACATTGCCAGTTTTCATTTGTGGGATGTTGCTTCCAAATTTTGTAAGACTTACTACGACCTTTGATAGCCAGCAGAACCTCTTTTGTGAACCACGGCTGTTTATTTGTTTGGGACTTTACCGCCTTTAGAGGTACATATTTAGTAAATAGTTAATTTAAAAGAAACATGAAATAACTGAGTTTTTGGTTAATATCTGAAAACATCCATACGCGGTTCCAATGTAAAGAATCAGCTTCGCACATTAGTTCAGAGATATTAACTGACTTAAAATCCCTATAATAAAATTGTGTTTCGGTATTGCAATTAAAATCTATATCATACGATATAAACAACATGTCATGATCCGATATTCCCGCAACTGAGAACTGGTCAAAATAAAGTACACTGGAACGGTCCGAGGTACATATCAGGTCTAGCAAGCTAAATTTGCAATTTGGTGAAAATCTAGTAGGAGATTTATTGACAACGTCTAAGCCAGCGGAATACAAATTATCCATTAATGTCATTGACCTCAAGTCATTGTTTAATAGGTCTGTGTTAAAGTCACCACAGACCAAAATATGTTCATATTTGCATATAAATTCAGACAATTTTAGGAAAAAATTGTCTAGCTTATGGAATTTACTGGGGTTGTACACACACACAACTAAACACTTCTTTAATGCATCACTAACTTCTATAATCAAGTACTCAACAGGATCATTTTCGTTGGATTTGAAGATAACCTGATGTCTCAGCGATGTTTTACAATATATGGCAACACCTCCACCTCTTGCCCCGGTTTTCCTATCATTCCGTGCCAATGTGTAAGAGTGTAGTTTATAAAATTCATCCTCAATATCCTCTCTAAACCAAGTCTCAGTCACACAAAGTATGTCAATTTTTGTATTTTGCAAAATTTGGTTCATGTAATCAAGTTTCTGTAAATTAAGACTACGTGCATTTATGTGGCAAAGCTGCAAACCTGCATGACTGTTGCTTACAAGGGTTAAAATGATCTTGAGACATTCGTTGTCAGTACTCAGATACTCATTTTCACTGATCATTAGGATTAATGCACTTAGCGCTGCGTAATGGGCTTTGGTTTGTAGAATTGAAAGTAATAAAGAAAAGAGGAATTTGCAAATGATAAACATACATATTTGAAAAAGTAAGAGAGAAAGACAAAACTCTCACTCTTTTTTTGTAGTTGCCCCAATAAGGCTTCTATTAAACCAGTTTCAAATTATATGTCTGAATTCTTAATATCTGGTGATTCAGACGTTTCCTCTAAATTATTGTATCTGAATTTTTTGTTGTTCACTTTTTTATCTGCCATTATGAGATTTTCAAAATAAGTCAAATTGGTTATGTGAAAAATTATTCCAAAGCTGCGGTATAAAACAACATCACCATCTTCTGTTAGTACATAATCCTCCCGTGTATAGTCTACTATGTCTGATATCGCTAGAGCAATTAGTGATACAATTATTACTGGTATCATCTAAAAAAATGTTTAATTAAGATTTGATATTATCTTTATGCACTATTCTACTTCTTTGATTAATCCTAACCCTATTGCCCAAATCCTCCTTTACGATCTGTTTCCTATACCCTAGGTCTTAATTTATTTCTCTCTCCTATGATTTTTTCGTATATAATATCACCACATGAATACGTTTTCATTTTCCTGTTTTTGTTTTGTCTGTGTAACATCTTTTCTTGCGTCGGTACTAATTTTTGTGGCACCGTATCATTTTTAATCTTATTATAAAATACCTCAAAAGGTTTATTCTCAATTACGGAGTGTATAGTTTCATTGTATTGTTGAACCGCTCTATATACTGATTCAGAAAAACTGATCAAATCATATTCCTGCTTCATACATCTCGCAATCTCAATTATCGAATGAACTCTCTCAACCTGTCCATTTGTAGTACTGTGATTTGGGTTACAAAAATAAACCTCAATATGAAGTCTCTCCATCAAGGTTTTAAATTGCACAGTAGTAAATCCTGGTTCATTATCTAGTGTTATCATCTTTACATTAGGGAAACCCTGCAATATCTCCAATACTTTATCTTCCAACTCAGTCTTATCCTCAATTCGTTTAATAATCAAAAACTTTGAATATGCTTCAATACATGTAATAAATTTCAAAGATTGAGCATAAAATATATCCATATGAATCTGTATTCCTTCTTCATCAGGTATAGGACCTCTCCAATCGGTATTTTCTTCGGGTGCTTATCATATTTATATCCATTACAAATATCGCAGCTTCTAATATACTCTCTGAATTGCTTATGTATTTCAGGCCAATAGTACATCTTACAAATTTGCTTTATATTTTCTTCAAAACTTCTGTGTGCTCTGTTATGTGTTTTTTCTATTATCGCACCTTGGTCCTCCCTGTTTGTTACATCTATAGTAAAATTCCTGGCATACAAAAATTTATTTGTAATCGTTAAAGGAAACGTTTTTTTAATCTCATAGAGATCTTCTGGTGTACAGTGAATTGTAGTCACAAGACTGGGTTGTATAAATTCCTTTAAAATTGTTATCAAATTTTCCACCGTATCGTATTCAATAAGATGTCTGGTCCTACCAAAGTTTATCACTGACTCATGTATGGTAAAACGTCCTTTACTCAGCAAAATCTGCTGTTTAAACTGATTCAACGGTTTTTTTGTCTCCGGAATTTCCACATTATCTAAGCTTTCTGTAGAATGCTGCGTAGCACGATCCGATGAGTCATCCGACACCTGATTTAAATATTGCCTAGACAACGCATCCGCTACTATATTCATTTTACCTGGCTTATAAATTATTTTTGGAGCATATTCCTCGATTATAGTGTGCCATCTTTTCATTTTAACATTAGGGTTTCTTGGAGAAACCGAAAAAGATAATGGCTGATGATCTGTGTGAATCTTCAGATCTGATACCCCATAAAGGTAATTTCTTAAAGTTTTTAATGCCCAAACTATGGCATATAGCTCCTTTTCGTTCGTCGTATAATTTCTTTCTGTTGAATTTAATGTTTTCGATATATATGTGCTGTGACACATGTCCATTTTCCCTGATAAATGCTTCGTCAATGGTTTCGCTATCGCTGCATAATCTTTAATAAATTTTCTATAATAACCTGTCATCCCCAGAAAACTACGAAGTTGTCTCACTGTTTTAGGTAATGGATATCAATCAATCAATCTTTCAATCTTTTCCGGATCGGGTTTAATAATATTGTTAGCCACAATATACCCTAAAAATTCTACTTTCTTTCTGTAAAATTTCGATTTTTCCAATGAAATTATCATATTTGCTTTTTTCAACGTATCAACAACCGTCTTTAAATGCTTCGTAAATGTTTTGGAAAACACAATGATATCATCTATATATACGTCACAAAATTTGCCAATGTAATCCCTAAGAACGTTATCCATAGCTCTTTGAAAAATACTAGGTGCGTTTTTGAGTTCAAAAGGCATTCTTAGAAATTCATACTTGCCGTTATTAAATGAAAATGCTGTCTTTTCCACATCACTATCCTTCATCAAAATTTGATGAAATCCCGACTCAAGGTCAATTGTAGAAAAGTATTTAAAACCCCCCAAATTAGACAGTATGACATTGCTGTGGAACTGGATATTTATCCGAAAATGTTACTTCATTTAATTTTTTGAAGTCCACAACCATCCTCAACTTTTGTGTGCCTTCTTCATTTATGCCTTTTTTTGGTACAACCCAGATATGCGAAATGTATGGGCTTTTACTTTGACGAACCACACCATCTTGCAACAAAACCCTGATCTCCTCATTAACAAAGCTATTTGCACCTAGCGGACATTGATAAGCTTACTCCAAACCGGAGTATTAGTCGTAGTACGAATCTCCGCTCTAATATCTGCCCGAAACGGTAAATTCATATCAATTCCAGAATGAATTTTCTTAATTTCCGCTATTATTTCCTTTTCCATAACAATAAATTTATTTGATCCTTTCCTACTACAAGGTTTGTAATTATCTCCTGCATTGCCGGAACCTACATCGGCTGGTGCTTCAAAGGATTCTTCCTCCAAAATAATTATATTCAACGCTCCCTTTTCACTATTTATCTTGTCGGATAATTCAACGACTGGCTTTTCGGGGTCTTCTCCCGAATTTTTTGTATTCAGATTATTTTTATTAACGTGTTTTATTTTAAAACTTGCCGAAATTCTCTTCGGCTGGCGTCTCAAGATTTCTTTGTCCCGAGTGTTTTCTTTTTTATCTTCCTTTCTTTTGCCGGTATTACCATCGGCTGGCACTTTAGAAGTCCTTGCTCCCAAAGTATTTTCATTTTCTAAATTTTCCTGTCGCTCGGATTCACTTCCCAAGCTAAATATTTCTTCTTCTTTATCGTTATTTATTATCAACCTCTTCTTTTCAAGATCAATTACCGCTTTTATATCTCTCAAAAACTTATATCCGATTAGCAAATCTGCTTCTAAATTTTCAATTTCATAAAAAACTTGCTTTTTACCGAACAAAGTTATAAAATGATAGTAACGTATTATTGAATAGCCGTTAATTGTTTTAACTCTTTTTTGTATAGCCAATTCATTTCTATTCTTGTAAATTCCTGACTTTATATAGCAGCTAGTTGCTCTAGTGTCAACTAATATTTTAAAATTTTTACCTATTGCCCTGTCATACAAGAAAATGTATGGCAAAGCTAATTTTGGTCTAAAAAATGATCCTCATTTATATTATTAACACGTAATGCCTTATTGGGCGGTTGCAAGGTCTGCTGCTTGCTTCCATGTGGTCTTTTTTCTATATTACCACTTTGATTGTTATTACTTTGGTAATTATAAGCAGGTTTTAGCTTCGGCCGATTTTGTACCCTGATGCTGGAATCAACATTCATTGGGGTCGGGCATGGTTGCACCCTTTCAATTCTTTGGTTAAAATTTCTTTGAGGCTGTTCTTGTGCTAACCTCAGATTATTATTGAAGTTTCTTCTATGGTTATAGTTATTTTGCCCATTATTTGCTGAAGGCGAAAAATGGGTCGGCCTACCGAAATGTAAAGCAAAATTTGCTCGCAGATCACTTGGCGACAACGAAAACAGGATATTTGATAAATTCCCATTCACTCCAGTTATAAATATGCCTAAAGCATCTCGCCTATTCTTGGCATTAAGTTCCCTAGTGACTGAACTGTCAGTACCGTAGGTCATGATCGTTTTATTTATCAACAACGTTAATTTCTCGTTAACCCTATTATAATAATCAATTATTGAATTAGATCCCTATCTCAAAATGCTCATCTCTTGTTCAATGATGTGGGTTGGCCTCTTGTCGGCGTATGCAAAATCTAATCGTGCCAAAATGGCATCAAAATTAAGCACTGTCCCAAGATTTGATAGCAAATCATTGGCTTCCTGGGTAATCTTATATCTTAATATCATTAGTGCAGCGAAATACCTACGGCTGCCTCTAACGTATAAACTCATTGTGTTATTAGCGGATTCCCTCCAACTAACATATTTATTTTGCTTTCCCGTGAATTCGGGCAACGACTTTATTATCTCCAAAGACTCCTCGCACTTTATTTACTGGTTGATGATCTCAGGCTTGTACTCCTCAATGGTAGCTGCCTGAGTCATCCCCTCGATTTGCCTGCGCAATTCCGCTACCTCTAATTTTAATGAAGCGTTAGTCGCGGCTATTGACTTAGCCACTAGGGCTTCCTTTTCACTTTCTAACGACATATTTCTAAATACTTGTATCAACAAATCCACACTTGAATATTTTTATACTCAGTTGAGCAGAGCTCACAGAGTATATTAACTTTGATTGGATAACGGTTGGTTGTACAGGTATAAAGGAATCGAGATAGATATAGACTTCCATATATCAAAATCATCAGTATCGAAAAAAAATTCGATTGAGCCATGTCCGTCCGTCCGTCCGTCTGTCCGTTAACACGATAACTTGAGTAAATTTTGAGGTATCTTGATGAAATTTGGTATGTAGGGTCCTGGGCACTCATCTCAGATCGCTATTTAAAATGAACGATATCGGACAATAAACACGCCCACTTTTTCGATATCGAAAATTTCAAAAAAAAATATGCATTAAGCGATGAAACTTGGTAGGTGAGTTGAGATTATGACGCAGAATAGAAAACTAGTAAAATTTTGGACAATGGGCGTGGCACCGCCCACTTTTAAATGGAGGTAATTTAGAAGTTTTGCAAGCTGTAATTTGGCAGTCGTTGAAGATATCATGATGAAATTTGGCAGGAACGTTACACTTATTACTTTATGTCTGCTTAATAAAAATTAGCAAAATCGGAGAAGAACCACGCCCACTTTTTAAAAAAAATTTTTTTTTTATTCAAATTTTAAAAGAAAAGTTAATATCTTTACAGCATATAAGTAAATTATGCCAACATTCAACTCCAGTAATGATATGGTGCAACAAAATACAAAAATAAAAGAAAATTTCAAAATGGGCGTGGCTCCGCCCTTTTTCATTTAATTTGTCTAGGATGCTTTTAATGCCATAAGTCGAACAAAAATTAACCAATCCTTGTGAAATTTGGTAGAGGCTTAGCTCCTAGGACGATAACTATTTTCTGTGAAAAAGGGCGAAATCGGTTTGAGGCCGCGCCCAGTTTTTATACACAGTCGACCGTCTGTCCTTCCGCTCGGCCGTTAACACGATAACTTCAGCAAAAATCGATATATCTTTACTAAACTCAGTTCACGTACTTATCTGAACTCGCTTTGTATTGGTGTAAAAATGGCCGAAATCCGACTATGACCACGCCCACTTTTTCGATATCGAAAATTACGAAAAATGAAAAAAATGCCATAATTATATACTAAATACGAAAAAAGGAATGAAACATGGTAATTGTATTGGTCTATTGACGCAAAATATAACTTTAGAAAAAAACTTGGTAAAATGGGTGTGACACCTACCATATTAAGTAGAAGAAAATGAAAAAGTTTTGCAGGGCGAAATCAAAAGCCCTTGGAATCTTGGAAGGAATACTGTACGTGGTATTACATATATAAATAAATTAGCGGTACCCGACAGATGATATTCTGGATCACCCTGGTCCACATTTTGGTAGATATCTCGAAAACGCCTTCACATATACAACTAAGGGCCACTCCCTTTTAAAACCCTCATTAATACCTTTAATTTGATACCCATATCGTACAAACACATTCTAGAGTCACCCCTGGTCCACGTTTATGGCGATATCTCGAAAAGGCGTCCACATATATAACTAAGGCCCTCTCCTTTTTAAAATACTCATTAACACCTTTCATTTGATACCCATATCGTACAAAAAAATTCTAGAGTCACCCCCTGGCCCACCTTTATGGCGATATCTCGGAAAGGCGTCCACCTATAGAACTAAGGCCCACGCCCTTTTAAAATACTCATTAACACCTTTCATTTGATACCCATATCGTACAAACAAATTCTAGAGTCACCCCTGGTCTACCTTTATGGAGATATCTCGAAAAGGCGTCCACCTATAGAACTAAGACCCACGCCCTTTTAAAATACTCATTAACACCTTTCATTTGATACCCATATCGTACAAACAAATTCTAGTGTCACCCCTGGTCCACCTTTATGGCGATATCTCGAAAAGGCATCCACCTATAGAACTAAGGCCCACACCCTTTTAAAATACTCATTAGCAGCTTTCATTTGATACCCATATTGTACAAACGCATTCTAGAGTCACCCTGGCCCACGTTTATGGCGATATCCCGAAAAGGCGTCCACCCATAGAACAAAGGCCCACTCCCTTTTAAAACACTTATTACACTTTTCGTTTGACACCCATATTGTACAAACGCATTCTAGAGTCAACCCAGGTCCACTTTTATAACGATATTCCGAAATGCGTCCACCTCCCTTTTAAAATAATCATTAACACCTTTCATTTGATACCCATATAGTACAAACAAATTCTAGAGTCACCCCTGGTCCACGTTTATGGCGATATCTCGAAAAGGCGTCCACATATAGAACTAAGGCCCACGCCCTCTTAAAATACTCATTAACACCTTTCTTTTGATACTCATATCGTACAAACAAATTCTAGAGTCACCCCTGGTCCATCTTTATGGCGATATCTCGAAAAGGCGTACATCTATAGAACTTAGGCCCACGCTCTTTTATAATACTCATTAATACCTTTTATTTGATACCCATATCGTACAAAATAAATTCTAGAGTCACCCCTGGTCCACCTTTATGGCGATACCTCGAAAAGACGTCCACCTATAGAACTTAGGCCCATTCCCTTTTAAAATTATCATTAACACATTTCATTTGATACCCATATCGTACAAACTAATTCTCGAGTCAGGCCGGGTCCACCTTTATGTCGATATCCCTAAATGGCGTCCATCTATAGATCTATGGCCCACTTCCTCTTAAAATACTCTTTAATACCTTCCATTTGATACATATGTCATACAAGCACATTCCAGGGTTACCCTAGGTTCCTTTTACAAAATGGTGATTTCCCTTACTTTGTCTCCACAGCTCTCAACTGAGTATGTAATGTTCGGTTACACCCGAACTTAGCCTTCCTTACTTGTTAGTAATTGTTTTTAAATAGCGTAAGTACAAGAATGAATTCTTAGTCACTAAATGGCATAAAAATTAATCTTACTTCACTGCCGTACTGCTGCTCTCACTGGTCCTGTAACATCAAATTTATATACAGCTTCCTTTTTTTCCTCTGCTCTTTTCTGAACAGCTCTTCTCCTCTCATTTACTTCTTCCTCTTATCTAACGTTATGGTTGTATGTTTGTTTTGTTGTTGTTGTGATACGAGTAATTCAAGAATTAGGTTTTTAAATTTGTTTTTGTTTTTGCATACTTTATTGAATTTATATCTCCATGGACTTATTTTGCTGTTAGCTGCTCCCTTGTATTTTCTCGTCAATTTTCAAATTTCAAGCCACGAACTTCACATTAAATGATTTAAGTATTCGAACAGCGACTCAACAGATGATTGAAGCTGTTTACTATTGTCAATGTTTCTTCCAAACCACTTGTATGAATTCACAATGGTAGTTAGTTAAAGTTTTGAAAACAATTTTTGTTGTTTTACTTTAGTGTTTTCTTGTTCTTTCTCGTCCAGCGACGATACTTATTTAAACAATTTTGTTGTTTAACTTTTTTGTTTTTTGTTCTTTCTCGTCCTTTGACGATACTTATTTAAAAAATTTTGTTGTTTAACTTTTGTGTTTTTTTGTTCTTTCTCGTCCTTTGACGATACTTATTTTTTACAACGCGTGCCCCACACGCCGGGCACCAATTATCGTCCTCCTACTTTAGGAGGGGTTTTTAAAAAATAATAAGAATTTTTTATGGTTAGTTACAGAATGTAACATTGACACCAAACTCAGAAACCAAACTGCCTTTATTTTCCACAATTGCTCTTATTTATAACTTAATTTAATATTTACAATATAAGCGTTGCATCGGATTTGCTAATGAAAACCGATGCGTGAGAAATGGAATATTTATTCAATGAAATGCCAGTGGCTTGAGAAATATAATCTTTGTTTAGTCTGCTTACTGAAATGCCAGTGGCTTGAGAAATATAATACTTGTTTAGTCTGCTTACTGAAATGCCAGTGGCTTGAGAAATATAATATTTGTTTAGTCTGCTTAATGAAATGCCAGTGGCTTGAGAAATGGAATATTTGTTTATGATTGCCATAAGGGCACTGCGGGAAGTGTACTGTTAACTTCCACCTATAGCACTAAGCCCCACGCCCTTTTAAAATACTCATTAACACCTTTCGTTTGATACTCATATTGTACAAACGCATTCTAGAGTCACCCCTGGTCCACCTTTATGGCGATATCTCGAAAAGGCGTCCACCTATAGAGCTAAGACCCACTCCCTCATAAAATACTCTTTAATACATTTCATTTGATACACATGATATACAAACACATTCGAGTGTTACCCTCGGTTCATTTTCCTACATGGTTATTTTCCCTTATGTTGTCACCATAGCTCTCAACTGAGTATGTAATGTTCGGTTACACCCGAACTTAACTTTCCCTACTTGTTTCACTTGCAATGTAATCTCCCCTTTTTTTTTTTTGTTTTTTTTTTGTTTGCGGGAGTCTGAAAAATTCCTAATGCCGTCGCAGCAACCGTGTGTCCGTAGACTAAAAAACAGCCCCGTTCTGGAACCGTCGCCCACCCCGGCACCACTTTCGCATTACTTCAGGATGGCGTACCATATTTCTCATTTTTTAAGAGCCTACTGTTGTCCCTGCGTCCAGGTTTCCGCTATTTGCTCTGAGTGTTCATTTAATCGCCACTGCTTCGTATGCGCATTTCTCTGCGCTCCCTCCTATGATTTTTTCGTATATAATATCACCACATGAATACGTTTTCATTTTCCTGTTTTTGTTTTGTCTATGTAACATCTTTTCTTGCGTCGGTACTAATTTTTGTGGCACCGTATCATTTTTAATCTTATTATAAAATACCTCAAAAGGTTTATTCTCAATTACGGAGTGTATAGTTTCATTGTATTGTTGAACCGCTCTATATACTGATTCAGAAAAACTGATCAAATCATATTCCTGCTTCATACATCTCGCAATCTCAATTATCGAATGAACTCTCTCAACCTGTCCATTTGTAGTACTGTGATTTGGGTTACAAAAATAAACCTCAATATGAAGTCTCTCCATCAAGGTTTTAAATTGCACAGTAGTAAATCCTGGTTCATTATCTAGTGTTATCATCTTTACATTAGGGAAACCCTGCAATATCTCCAATACTTTATCTTCCAACTCAGTCTTATCCTCAATTCGTTTAATAATCAAAAACTTTGAATATGCTTCAATACATGTAATAAATTTCAAAGATTGAGCATAAAATATATCCATATGAATCTGTATTCCTTCTTCATCAGGTATAGGACCTCTCCAATCGGTATTTTCTTCGGGTGCTTATCATATTTATATCCATTACAAATATCGCAGCTTCTAATATACTCTCTGAATTGCTTATGCATTTCAGGCCAATAGTACATCTTACAAATTTGCTTTATATTTTCTTCAAAACTTCTGTGTGCTCTGTTATGTGTTTTTTCTATTATCGCACCTTGGTCCTCCCTGTTTGTTACATCTATAGTAAAATTCCTGGCATACAAAAATTTATTTGTAATCGTTAAAGGAAACGTTTTTTTAATCTCATAGAGATCTTCTGGTGTACAGTGAATTGCAGTCACAAGACTGGGTTGTATAAATTCCTTTAAAATTGTTATCAAATTTTCCACCGTATCGTATTCAATAAGATGTCTGGTCCTACCAAAGTTTATCACTGACTCATGTATGGTAAAACGTCCTTTACTCAGCAAAATCTGCTGTTTAAACTGATTCAACGGTTTTTTTGTCTCCGGAATTTCCACATTATCTAAGCTTTCTGTAGAATGCTGCGTAGCACGATCCGATGAGTCATCCGACACCTGATTTAAATATTGCCTAGACAACGCATCCGCTACTATATTCATTTTACCTGGCTTATAAATTATTTTTGGAGCATATTCCTCGATTATAGTGTGCCATCTTTTCATTTTAATATTAGGGTTTCTTGGAGAAACCGAAAAAGATAATGGCTGATGATCTGTGTGAATCTTCAGATCTGATACCCCATAAAGGTAATTTCTTAAAGTTTGTTACATGGCTGACTGTTTGGGTGGTGAGGAGCGGCGGCAAGCAGGTATGCTTGCGGGCCCAGGCTAGCTCGTCGTCTTGGGCGGGGTATTGCACCACCGACCTCACCCGCAGCCACATGAACAAAATTGGGGTTCATACCTGCATGATGAAAACAAAGGATGAAAGAAAAGCTGAAAAAGATATAAATAGACGTTAGGGGCAAAGTTATAGAGGGGAAAGCATGAGGGGCAGAAAAAGGTGAAGGCCTGTCCTGTCAGGTGGAGTCTACCCTCCCTCTGCAGTGCAACTTGCACTGCACCGTGGGCACTGTGCTGACTCCTATTTATCTTACAGTGCCCCCAAACCTGACACTAGTCTGTCCGTCTGTCAATTGGTCATTTTTCTCTACCACTCACCTTCGCCTTACCTTGCCACGCACAAGAGCAGCACCAACACCAAAATTCGACTTAGCTCTGCATTATTGAAAATATTAAAATTTCATCCAAACATAATTCTTATGATTTATTTACAAAATTTTTGGTTTCCAGATTACCAACTAATACCCTACTACTAGTTCAATAATTTCAACAAAACTTAAAAATCAAAATTTACTACAAAATAATTTTCCAAGGGTTTCAAAAGTTTACTCAAAGTAACAATAGAAAAATTGCTCAAACTTAATGCTAAACTTTATTACTGGTGAACATAAAAAAATTCATAAGAGTGCAAGAACCAGTAGATACATTCCAAATTCAATTCTATAAAAAAAATACCTACGACTAATAGACCAAGTGTCTGGCCTCAAACAAAAAAATTTAAACTTTTAGGGCCACCCTAATGCGATATTATTAATAGGAGCTAGTTCTAAATTCTATAGATACAAATTCAAATAAAATAAAATAAGAGGGTGAATAAAAAAATTCAAGTACCCTAATCCCTGACCTACCGCAACCGCTCAAATAAACATAAGATCAATTATGTACACAGCAAAAGTAGGTCATCAAGGAAAAGAATTCATGTGTATATGCAAACAAATGGTATGTATGTAAGTACGTTTGCGACGTTTTCCATGCATGCACAAATGTTCGTTGCACTCTGTTTTTTATTTTCTGCTTTGTTAATTCCTGTTCTATTTTTGCAAGAGCAGGAATCTGTGCTAACACATGTACATACAACTAAACAGGCGTATTCTGATGAATTATAATGTTTCACTCAAAACACTCACCAAGTTACTCTTCTCATCCAACGGCGCCGCTGCAGTTGAGTAGCTTTGCTGAAAACGCTGAAAAGAAATACTCCTAGCATGCATACAATTCTACAGGCCACGCCCACGTTAGCCACCCGCAATCACTCAGCCAAGATCACTCGCTAGTGATCTTTAGTAATGAGTGCTTTGGTAGTATTAATTCTACCAACGTGATGGTGAAACGCAAAAATTAATAATAAAAATAAAAAATGTGTAATCAAAAAAAATTCTTTGGTACGGAGGGCACACTATTGTGTATAACCTCGGGGTGGCAAAAAAAAGGTATGTTGGACTTGGTTTTCCCCAATAATTCCTAAAGAAAACATATAAAAAAAGTGAAAAACAAAAATTCAGAAAAAATAAGATCTTTTCCTTTGTTGGTGCAGTGCTACCATAGGTAGCCGAAAACATGTGTGAATAAAGAAATGTGTATATGGTAGAAGATAAATATACCAAAAGATAAAAAAATGAAATGTCAAACCGAGGAGGAAATGACAAAAAAAATTATAATGCAGAACAAAAAGAAAAGGGATGGAGGCAGGAGTGCCACCATTAATTCCTGAAATATGGAGTTGAATTATAAAGGAAAACTATATATCTCCTACCAACAAAATGCTTTGCCCCGGTAACGAAATGACCCTTTTGCCCCTCCTCATGAAGATCATGCCCTCAATGATAGTATTTAAATAAAAAAATATAAAAAAAAATATTATAATATATAAATATATACAAACATAATACTATGGCCAAATGTGATTCTGGAACAGCTCCTCCCTCCGCCGGTGTTTGATAGTTGCTTTCGTTATCAGAATCAGCTGAGCCAGCCCAATAAATGTATGAGTATTGCCGTAAACTTGGTTGTGGTTGTTGCCACCGTTTTTATACTTGTAGTTGCTCGGGTTGTCCGCTTTGTTAAAATTGTATGCGATTTTTGTTACATGTGTTGGCGTGGCTGTTGTTGTGGTTGCGTCTCAATGCCGCCGGTGAAAAGTGCTATCGATGTTGCCAATTCTAATGTGCTTTTGCCGTTGTTGTTGTGGTGTGCGCATGCAACGAATTAAATAGAACGTAGTGTTTGTGGATGCGTGGCAATTGTTGTTGGCCGGAATGCCGCCAATATAAAAACGTTGTTGTAGTATTGTTGGGCGGTATGTCGCCAAGAAAAAAAAAATAAATACCGGTTGTGGTTGGTGTTGCGCCGCCAATATAGCAAAAATGGTGTAGTTGTTGTTGAACGTTATGCCGCCACTATAAAAAAAAATGCTGTTGTGGTTGTTGCGGCCCTATACCGCCAATATGAAAATGCTATAGTGGTTGTTGTTTGCCGGTACGAATGTAGTTGCTGTTGTTGCTGCGTTCTAACCCCGCCAATAAGACATGTTTCTGAAATTACTTTGCCGTCGGCTAAATAATAAAGTGTGGTGCTTTTCGATGGTAGTAATTGTTGTTGTGCGGTATTTCGCCACGTACAATGTATTTGTTTTCGGGCGGTACGCCGCCAATGTACGTGCCCAGTGGGTCTTTCCCAACGAGAAATCAATTGTGCGCTGAAATTAAATACAAAGGAAAACCTATTTAGAAATTCAACAGTAATTCAGTATATTCATCTACATACATATATTTGTATGCAGAGATGTATATGTCGATGCAAGTTTTCTTTTGGCTTGCTTTGGAACTAGGCTATATAGAAGCCAACTTCCCAGTGGGCATGCCAGGTTGGGAGAGAGAGTTAAAACACGGAAAGGTTACACTTACCTGGTTTTATAAATTTTGTTGGCGAATGGAAACTGCCGGACTAGGGTGTAAGTAGGCCTCGCAACTCCGCGCACTAAAAACTTTTCCAGGACTTTTCTGACGTCTTTAAATAACGCGCACTAAAAACTTTTAAACCTTTTGAAAAGGTCTGGCTAACTTGGCACTTCACACTTTTTTAGTTTATTTATTTTTTTATTTTTTCCACTTCACTTCACTTGCACTGGGCACTGTTACAGGAAAACGTTTGCCCGTTGCCTAGCTTGATGCCCTTTTATAGCCACCGCCGTGGTAAAGAACGTTATCCAGAAACGGAAAATTTTTACTATCACATGCAAACTTTCTTTTCGGCTTTCCCCTATTTTCCATCTATACCATCAGGCACTCATACATTCACACGCTTACCGCTCCACAAAACGAACACCTACACAGATACATTTGGTTCGTGCCTTGACCGCTCGCACTGATGCATTCACACGTTCATAGCCTTTCACAAATACACATCCACCTACATAATACCGAACAGAACAAACACATAGTTACATATCATTCGTCAAGGCTGCTAGGTTGTTAGCAACATGGTGAAATTTTTCTTATTATAACAACATGATGCCAAGCGCAACATCTTATTTCCGTTGCAACATTGTGTTCACTACAGGTACAATGTTGTCAATGTTAATGTTATCATGTTAATATTATTTTAATGGCAACATTGCGGCTAAGGCACGGACCTGGACACAAAACACATAAACACATAGACGCATATACACTCTGCCACTCAGTTAGGCCAGTATGGAGACAGGCTGTCGTTACAAGTTTTTAATGCCCAAACTATGGCATATAGCTCCTTTTCGTTCGTCGTATAATTTCTTTCTGTTGAATTTAATGTTTTCGATATATATGTGCTGTGACACATGTCCGTTTTCCCTGATAAATGCTTCGTCAATGGTTTCGCTATCGCTGCATAATCTTTAATAAATTTTCTATAATAACCTGTCATCCCCAGAAAACTACGAAGTTGTCTCACTGTTTTAGGTAATGGATATCAATCAATCTTTCAATCTTTTCCGGATCGGGTTTAATAATATTGTTAGCCACAATATACCCTAAAAATTCTACTTTCTTTCTGTAAAATTTCGATGTTTCCAATGAAATTTTCATATTTGCTTTCTTCAATTATCAACAACCGTCTTTAAATGCTTCGTAAATGTTTTGGAAAACACAATGATATCATCTATATATACGTCACAAAATTTGCCAATGTAATCCCTAAGAACGTTATCCATAGCTCTTTGAAAAATACTAGGTGCGTTTTTGAGTTCAAAAGGCATTCTTAGAAATTCATACTTGCCGTTATTAAATGAAAATGCTGTCTTTTCCACATCACTATCCTTCATCAAAATTTGATGAAATCCCGACTCAAGGTCAATTGTAGAAAAGTATATAAAACCCCCCAAATTAGACAGTATGACATTGCTGTGGAACTGGATATTTATCCGAAAATGTTACTTCATTTAATTTTTTGAAGTCCACAACCATCCTCAACTTTTGTGTGCCTTCTTCATTTATGCCTTTTTTTGGTACAACCCAGATATGCGAAATGTATGGGCTTTTACTTTGACGAACCACACCATCTTGCAACAAAACCCTGATCTCCTCATTAACAAAGCTATTTGCACCTAGCGGACATTGATAAGCTTACTCCAAACCGGAGTATTAGTCGTAGTACGAATCTCCGCTCTAACATCTGCCCGAAACGGTAAATTCATATCAATTCCAGAATGAATTTTCTTAATTTCCGCTATTATTTCCTTTTCCATAACAATAAATTTATTTGATCCTTTCCTACTACAAGGTTTGTAATTATCTCCTGCATTGCCGGAACCTACATCGGCTGGTGCTTCAAAGGATTCTTCCTCCAAAATAATTATATTCAACGCTCCCTTTTCACTATTTATCTTGTCGGATAATTCAACGACTGGCTTTTCGGGATCTTCTCCCGAATTTTTTGTATTCAGATTATTTTTATTAACGTGTTTTATTTTAAAACTTGCCGAAATTCTCTTCGGCTGGCGTCTCAGGATTTCTTTGTCCCGAGTGTTTTCTTTTTTATCTTCCTTTCTTTTGCCGGTATTACCATCGGCTGGCACTTTAGAAGTCCTTGCTCCCAAAGTATTTTCATTTTCTAAATTTTCCTGTCGCTCGGATTCACTTCCCAAGCTAAATATTTCTTCTTCTTTATCGTTATTTATTATCAACCTCTTCTTTTCAAGATCAATTACCGCTTTTATATCTCTCAAGAACTTATATCCGATTAGCAAATCTGCTTCTAAATTTTCAATTTCATAAAAAACTTGCTTTTTACCGAACAAAGTTATAAAATGATAGTAACGTATTATTGAATAGCCGTTAATTGTTTTAACTCTTTTTTGTATAGCCAATTCATTTCTATTCTTGTATATTCCTGACTTTATATAGCAGCTAGTTGCTCTAGTGTCTACTAATATTTTAAAATTTTTACCTATTGCCCTGTCATACAAGAAAATGTATGGCAAAGCTAATTTTGGTCTAAAAAATGATCCTCATTTATATTATTAACACGTAATGCCTTATTGGGCGGTTGCAAGGTCTGCTGCTTGCTTCCATGTGGTCTTTTTTCTATATTACCACTTTGATTGTTATTACTTTGGTAATTATAAGCAGGTTTTAGCTGCGGCCGATTTTGTACCCTGATGCTGGAATCAACATTCATTGGGGTCGGGCATGGTTGCACCCTTTCAATTCTTTGGTTAAAATTTCTTTGAGGCTGTTCTTGTGCTAACCTCAGATTATTATTGAAGTTTCTTCTATGGTTATAGTTATTTTGCCCATTATTTGCTGAAGGCGAAAAATGGGTCGGCCTACCGAAATGTAAAGCACAATTTGCTCGCAGATCACTTGGCGACAACGAAAACAGGATATTTGATAAATTCCCATTCACTCCAGTTATAAATATGCCTAAAGCATCTCGCCTATTCTTGGCATTAAGTTCCCTAGTGACTGAACTGTCAGTACCGTAGGTCATGATCGTTTTATTTATCAACAACGTTAATTTCTCGTTAACCCTATTATAAAAATCAATTATTGAATTAGATCCCTATCTCAAAATGCTCATCTCTTGTTCAATGATGTGGGTTGGCCTCTTGTCGGCGTATGCAAAATCTAATCGTGCCAAAATGGCATCAAAATTAAGCACTGTCCCAAGATTTGATAGCAAATCATTGGCTTCCTGGGTAATCTTATTTCTTAATATCATTAGTGCAGCGAAATACCTACGGCTGCCTCTAACGTATAAACTCATTGTGTTATTAGCGGATTCCCTCCAACTAACATATTTATTTTGCTTTCCCGTGAATTCGGGCAACGACTTTATTATCTCCAAAGACTCTTCGCACTTTATTTACTGGTTGATGATCTCAGGCTTGTACTCCTCAATGGTAGCTGCCTGAGTCATCCCCTCGATTTGCCTGCGCAATTCCGCTACCTCTAATTTTAATGAAGCGTTAGTCGCGGCTATTGACTTAGCCACTAGGGCTTCCTTTTCACTTTCTAACGACATATTTCTAAATACTTGTATCAACAAATCCACACTTGAATATTTTTATACTCAGTTGAGCAGAGCTCACAGAGTATATTAACTTTGATTGGATAACGGTTGGTTGTACAGGTATAAAGGAATCGAGATAGATATAGACTTCCATATATCAAAATCATCAGTATCGAAAAAAAATTCGATTGAGCCATGTCCGTCCGTCCGTCCGTCTGTCCGTTAACACGATAACTTGAGTAGATTTTGAGGTATCTTGATGAAATTTGGTATGTAGGGTCCTGGGCACTCATCTCTGATCGCTATTTAAAATGAACGATATCGGACAATAAACACGCCCACTTTTTCGATATCGAAAATTTCGAAAAATATGCATTAAGCGATGAAACTTGGTAGGTGAGTTGAGATTATGACGCAGAATAGAAAACTAGTAAAATTTTGGACAATGGGCGTGGCACCGCCCACTTTTAAATGAAGGTAATTTAGAAGTTTTGCAAGCTGTAATTTGGCAGTCGTTGAAGATATCATGATGAAATTTGGCAGGAACGTTACACTTATTACTTTATGTCTGCTTAATAAAAATTAGCAAAATCGGAGAACGACCACGCCCACTTTTTAAAAAAAATTTTTTTTTAATTCAAATTTTAAAAGAAAAGTTAATATCTTTACAGCATATAAGTAAATTATGCCAACATTCAACTCCAGTAATGATATGGTGCAACAAAATACAAAAATAAAAGAAAATTTCAAAATGGGCGTGGCTTCGCCCCTTTTCATTTAATTTGTCTAGGATGCTTTTAATGCCATAAGTCGAACAAAAATTAACCAATCCTTGTGAAATTTGGTAGAGGCTTAGCTCCTAGGACGATAACTGTTTTCTGTGAAAAAGGGCGAAATCGGTTTGAGGCCGCGCCCAGTTTTTATACACAGTCGACCGTCTGTCCTTCCGCTCGGCCGTTAACACGATAACTTCAGCAAAAATCGATATATATTTACTAAACTCAGTTCACGTACTTATCTGAACTCGCTTTGTATTGGTGTAAAAATGGCCGAATTCCGACTATGACCACGCCCACTTTTTCGATATCGAAAATTACGAAAAATGAAAAAAATGCCATAATTATATACCAAATACGAAAAAAGGAATGAAACATGGTAATTGTATTGGTCTATTGACGCAAAATATAACTTTAGAAAAAAACTTGGTAAAATGGGTGTGACACCTACCATATTAAGTAGAAGAAAATGAAAAAGTTTTGCAGGGCGAAATCAAAAGCCCTTGGAATCTTGGAAGGAATACTGTACGTGGTATTACATATATAAATAAATTAGCGGTACCCGACAGATGATATTCTGGATCACCCTGGTCCACATTTTGGTAGATATCTCGAAAACGCCTTCACATATACAACTAAGGGCCACTCCCTTTTAAAACCCTCATTAATACCTTTAATTTGATACCCATATCGTACAAACACATTCTAGAGTCACCCCTGGTCCACGTTTATGGCGATATCTCGAAAAGGCGTCCACATATATAACTAAGGCCCACTCCTTTTTAAAATACTCATTAACACCTTTCATTTGATACCCATATCGTACAAAAAAATTCTAGAGTCACCCCTGGCCCACCTTTATGGCGATATCTCGGAAAGGCGTCCACCTATAGAACTAAGGCCCACGCCCTTTTAAAATACTCATTAACACCTTTCATTTGATACCCATATCGTACAAACAAATTCTAGACTCACCCCTGGTCCACCTTTATGGCGATATCTCGAAAACGCGTCCACCTATAGAACTAAGGCCCACACACTTTTAAAATACTCATTAACACCTTTCATTTGATACCCATATCGTACACAAAAATTCTAGAGTCACCCCTGGCCCACCTTTATGGCGATATCTCGAAACTATAGAACTAAGGCCCATTCCCTTTTGAAATACTCATTAACACCTTTCATTTGATACCCATATCGTACAAACAAATTCTAGAGTCACCCCTGGTCTACCTTTATGGAGATATCTCGAAAAGGCGTCCACCTATAGAACTAAGACCCACGCCCTTTTAAAATACTCATTAACACCTTTCATTTGATACCCATATCGTACAAACAAATTCTAGTGTCACCCCTGGTCCACCTTTATGGCGATATCTCGAAAAGGCATCCACCTATAGAACTAAGGCCCACACCCTTTTAAAATACTCATTAGCAGCTTTCATTTGATACTCATATTGTACAAACGCATTCTAGAGTCACCCCTGGTCCACGTTTATGGCGATATCCCGAAAAGGCGTCCACCCATAGAACAAAGGCCCACTCCCTTTTAAAACACTTATTACACTTTTCGTTTGACACCCATATTGTACAAACGCGTTCTAGAGTCAACTCAGGTCCACTTTTATAACGATATTCCGAAATGCGTCCACCTATAGAACTTAGGCCCACTCCCTTTTAAAATAATCATTAACACCTTTCATTTGATACCCATATAGTACAAACAAATTCTAGAGTCACCCCTGGTCCACGTTTATGGCGATATCTCGAAAAGGCGTCCACATATAGAACTAAGGCCCACGCCCTCTTAAAATACTCATTAATACCTTTCTTTTGATACTCATATCGTACAAACAAATTCTAGAGTCACCCCTGGTCCATCTTTATGGCGATATCTCGAAAAGGCGTACATCTATAGAACTTAGGCCCACGCTCTTTTATAATACTCATTAATACCTTTTATTTGATACCCATATCGTACAAAATAAATTCTAGAGTCACCCCTGGTCCACCTTTATGGCGATACCTCGAAAAGACGTCCACCTATAGAACTTAGGCCCACTCCCTTTTAAAATTATCATTAACACATTTCATTTGATACCCATATCGTACAAACAAATTCTCGAGTCAGGCCGGGTCCACCTTTATGTCGATATCCCTAAATGGCGTCCATCTATAGATCTATGGCCCACTTCCTCTTAAAATACTCTTTAATACCTTCCATTTGATACATATGTCATACAAGCACATTCCAGGGTTACCCTAGGTTCCTTTTACAACATGGTGATTTCCCTTACTTTGTCTCCACAGCTCTCAACTGAGTATGTAATGTTCGGTTACACCCGAACTTAGCCTTCCTTACTTGTTAGTAATTGTTTTTAAATAGCGTAAGTACAAGAATGAATTCTTAGTCACTAAATGGCATAAAAATTAATCTTACTTCACTGCCGTACTGCTGCTCTCACTGGTCCTGTAACATCAAATTTATATACAGCTTCCTTTTTTTCCTCTGCTCTTTTTTGAACAGCTCTTCTCCTCTCATTTACTTCTTCCTCTTATCTAACGTTATGGTTGTATGTTTGTTTTGTTGTTGTTGTGATACGAGTAATTCAAGAATTAGGTTTTTAAATTTGTTTTTGTTTTTGCATACTTTATTGAATTTATATCTCCATGGACTTATTTTGCTGTTAGCTGCTCACTTGTATTTTCTCGTCAATTTTCAAATTTCAAGCCACGAACTTCACATTAAATGATTTAAGTATTCGAACAGCGATTCAACAGATGATTGAAGCTGTTTACTATTGTCAATGTTTCTTCCAAACCACTTGTATGAATTCACAATGGTAGTTAGTTAAAGTTTTGAAAACAATTTTTGTTGTTTTACTTTAGTGTTTTCTTGTTCTTTCTCGTCCAGTGACGATACTTATTTAAACAATTTTGTTGTTTAACTTTTTTGTTTTTTGTTTTTTGTTCTTTCTCGTCCTTTGACGATACTTATTTAAAAAATTTTGTTGTTTAACTTTTGTGTTTTTTTGTTCTTTCTCGTCCTTTGACGATACTTATTTTTTACAACGCGTGCCCCACACGCCGGGCACCAATTATCGTCCTCCTACTTTAGGAGGGGTTTTTAAAAAATAATAAGAATTATTTATGGTTAGTTACAGAATGTAACATTGACACCAAACTCAGAAACCAAACTGCCTTTATTTTCCACAATTGCTCTTATTTATAACTTAATTTAATATTTACAATATAAGCGTTGCATCGGATTTGCTAATGAAAACCGATGCGTGAGAAATGGAATATTTATTCAATGAAATGCCAGTGGCTTGAGAAATATAATCTTTGTTTAGTCTGCTTACTGAAATGCCAGTGGCTTGAGAAATATAATACTTGTTTAGTCTGCTTACTGAAATGCCAGTGGCTTGAGAAATATAATATTTGTTTAGTCTGCTTAATGAAATGCCAGTGGCTTGAGAAATGGAATATTTGTTTATGATTGCCATAAGGGCACTGCGGGAAGTGTACTGTTAACTTCCACCTATAGCACTAAGCCCCACGCCCTTTTAAAATACTCATTAACACCTTTCGTTTGATACTCATATTGTACAAACGCATTCTAGAGTCACCCCTGGTCCACCTTTATGGCGATATCTCGAAAAGGCGTCCACCTATAGAACTAAGACCCACTCCCTCATAAAATACTCTTTAATACATTTCATTTGATACACATGATATACAAACACATTCGAGTGTTACCCTCGGTTCATTTTCCTACATGGTTATTTTCCCTTATGTTGTCACCATAGCTCTCAACTGAGTATGTAATGTTCGGTTACACCCGAACTTAACTTTCCCTACTTGTTTCACTTGCAATGTAATGTCCCCTTTTTTTTTTTTGTTTTTTTTTTTTTTGCGGGAGTCTGAAAAATTCCTAATGCCGTCGCAGCAACCGTGTGTCCGTAGACTAAAAAACAGCCCCGTTCTGGATCCGTCGCCCACCCCGGTACCACTTTCGCATTACTTCAGGATGGCGTTCCATATTTCTCATTTTTTAGGAGCCTACTGTTGTCCCTGCGTCCAGGTTTCCGCTATTTGCTCTGAGTGTTCATTTAATCGCCACTGCTTCGTATGCGCATTTCTCTGCGCTCCCTCTCAGCATCCATCAGGCGTGTCATTACTATAAATGCCATTTTGCTCACTGCAGTCCAGCACTCTTTCCTGTTGCACATATGTGATACTAAATTTCTCGCGGTAGGTTCCTCCTCAAAGACTCCATGCAAGGTGAGTCTTTCTTCGTGGAAACGGGGGCAGTGGAGCATGGCGTGTTCTGCGTTTTTTAACTCCGTGCTACACATTGGGCAATGAGGATCTTCCTCTGTCCTACGCTTCCATAAATACTCTTTGAAACCGCCATGTCCACTCATTATCTGCGTGAGATGGTAGTTCAGTTCGCCGTGCTTCCGCTCATTCCATTGAGCTACGTTCCAAACTAGTGTGAAAGTCCAACGCCCTTTACTCGAGGCCTCCCACCGTCGTTGCCACTTAGCTATTGTTTGTGTCCTTGCTCTTTTCTTGTCTTCTTCAGATGGTCGCTCGATATTAGTGTTATACAGACCAGCCATTTCGCTTGCCAGTAAGTCCACTGGGATTTTCCGGGTTAGAACCAGGATCGCGTCGTCGGACACCGTCCGATAAGCACTTGCTATTCTTAAAGAAGCAAGTCGGTACGCTGCTAATATATATTTTTGATGGGTCTGTTTAGATCCATACCACACTGGTGCTGCGTATAGTATTATTGAGCTGGTTACTGTGGACAATATCTGACGTGTAGCTTCGCTCGGACCACCAATGTTAGGCATTATTCGCATAAGTGAGCCATTAACTTTAGTAATTTTCTCCCCCACCGCTCTGAAGTGCTCTTTGAAAGTTAACTTATAGTCAATGTGCACTCCTAAGTATTTTAAGGAATCCTTTGAGGTGATTTGATTATCCCCGACAGTTAAGACTAACTCGTTCGCCGACCGTTTGGAGCTTACTAATACCACTTCCGTCTTTTGGCTAGCCAAATCGAGTCCCGTATTGGTCAGCCATTCCTTTATTCTTGCTACGGCGTCATTACATAATGCTTGAAGCAGGTCCAGTTTCTTGGCCACTACTACCACTGCAATATCATCAGCATATCCCACAATTTGCGTGTTTTCTGGTAGATCAATCTTTAGCACCCCGTCATACATTACATTCCAAAGCGTTGGACCGAGAACAGATCCCTGTGGGACGCCTCCTTTGATTTTGTACTCTTTTTCTCCTTGATCCGTTTCAAAAAGAAGTACTCTGTCTTTAATATAGCTACCTATTATTCTGCGTAAGTAAGCTGGAGTGCCGAAGCTTTGCAGCGCTGCCATTATCTGCATCCAGTTCGCAGTGTTAAAAGCATTCTTGATGACCAACATAATCAGTGCACAGAACTTCCTTTTATTTTGGCCTCCAGAGATAGCTTCTCTAGCTATATTGACGACTGTTTGTATTGTATCTACGGTGGATCTTGATTTGCGAAATCCATATTGACTATTCGATAAGCCACATGGTCTTTCTAGAGTCAGCTGTAGGCGCTCACTAATTATACGCTCGAAAATCTTCCCTAGGGAATCCAGCATACAGCGTGCCCTCTGCGCTATTCTTCGTGCTTTGTGACATTTTCTACGCTCTTCCGCAATTTCGTCATTCCACCAATATACCGGAGTCCGCTGTGGTTTTCCGGGACTTCTGGGCATGGCAGCATCACATGCCATACATAGCAACTTAGTGATTTGAACCGACTGGGCTTCCGCATGCGATTCTCGTACTATGGCGTCCTTCCAGATAATGTCAAATATTTGTGGGTCGAAAAGGTGCTGTTTCCATTTCCTACTTTTTCGATGTCTTGCTGCTACCGTTCGTGGAGTTTCGAGCAGCTCTACGCTAATAGCTTTATGGTCGCTGTGTGTGTAGACGTTGCTTATGGACCATTTTGCTCGTCTTGCTATTTCGCTGCTAGCGAAGGTGAGATCTATAATGGATATATAATCTGGTACCTGTATCGAAGGTATATATCCCTGGTTCATTTAGGAGTTCTAGCCTCAAAGAAGAAAGCTTTCGAGAAGAATTCTCCCTCTTTCGTTGTTTCGTCTACTTCCCCACACAGATGGCCATGCATTGAAGTCTCCACACACTAAAAGCGGATGTTTACCTCGTGCTTCAATGGTGATCCCGTATATCATGTCGTCGAACTCGGCGATGATCATGCTCGGAGGGGCATATAAACTGAAGACGTATATACCGTTGATTTTTGCCCACGTGAATCCTTCTACCGTTGGCGTCATAATTTCCTGTGGGAGAAATTTTCCTGGTGCCCAAATTGAGGCTTTCTCTGCTGAATCTGAGTGCCAACCCTGCTCCTGGCGATTTTTGTATTGTTCAGAGAGTACCACTATGTCATATCCTCCTTCATAGACTGTTTGGGATAATAGCTCTTGGGCTGCCTCGTAATGGTTTAAATTGAACTGCAATACCCTCATGAGACAGTCATTTTGCTGCCCTCTCGTTGTGAGCATTTAAAACTGCCTGCTGAATGTTGTGCCCCACATAGCGCGCATTTCGGTGCGTTTTCGCAACTTGCAGCCTTATGACCTTCCTGGTCGCATTTCCTGCATAGGCTAGACCCATCTACAGTCTCCTTACATTTCTGAGCTATATGCCCGTAGCCCCAGTACCTATAACAGCGTTTCTCTTGCTTGAGCTCTCTTATTCGGCAGGATACACATCCTATCCGGATTCTTTGCGTATTAAGAACCGCCTTGGCATCATCCGCTGTAAGACTTATAAGTGCCGACTTCGTGCCACTGTACCCTGTGCGTATGCTTTTTAAGGCAGCCACATCTGGAAGTTTGATGTTGCATTGCTGGTGGAGTGCGTTGCAAATCTCCTCGGGCGTAGTAATCTCATCAAGATCTCTGCACTGTAGTGTAGCGATTTTTTCAGCTCTAGTAACAGCTCTCCTTTCGCCGTTCTTCTAATCGTTTTGACGTCATCACCCAGAGATTTTAATTCGTCGCATCTTCTCACTTTACGCAATATGTCGGCGTACGTCGCATCCCCCGCCTTGGAAATGATGATTGCATCCGGCCTAGCCTTAAGTGCTTTTTTCTTGCTCTTCTCTTTAGCTAACTGCCACTCTCCCGTCTTTTGGGCTGCAGTTTCCTCTTTCCACTCCATCTGCTCTTGCGTTTCTTCCCGTCGTTTGTGACCACCCTCGTGCCCTGGCAAGACGTCTTTTAGTGTAGTAGTGGGTTTTACCACGTTGTTCTCCTTGGTCGAGTACGAATTATTCTTCGGTCGCTTTCCTGGTGGTGATGGATTTCTATCCTTGGCACATTCGCTTGCACGCAATTTATGTTCTAAATTCTTTACCTCTAGGGCCGAATCGATGTACAGCATTTTTATTACGGAGGCCAAGCGCTTGATTTTCGCGCGTATATTATTACGCCCTATGAAGAACTGCATCAAGCTTGGTCATCTTTTTTTCTCCAGGGGGGTTTTGCTGATTTAACGCAGCTGACGTCTGCTTAATTAGCTCACTTAATAATGGTGTGCCCGTTTGAGCCTTGCTGTCGGAGTTCTTTTTGCAAAGCTTCGGTGTAGCACCCGGCAACAACGCTCCTTGCTTGCTTTCGGTCTCCGCTCCTTTGGGTTTCGTTACCACTTGCGACGAATTGTTAAGGCCCCCAGCCGATGGGCCACGCCCTTCTGGAGAGCGAGCTAGCTTCCTTCCTACGAATGGATTGAACGCCATTTCATTCTCCTGTGTTTGGTTTTTTTTTTTGTATTGTTGTTGCTCATCATTTATTAAATTGGGTCCCCACTTGAGGCCGCTATCTTGGTCCGAGTATGCAGTTACCTATATAGATCCCGTGGTTGTCTATGCGAAGGCAGGGAGGCCACGTGAAGGTTGACGCAGTCCCTCATGAAGACTGCGTTCAGAGCCAGATCAGTATTAATCGGGAGGATCGCAACCGAACCGCAACACCAACTTAATGATGACGGACTTTGAATGTACCCCAAGGCCTGCCAAGGTTTTAACGGAACGGAGACGAATAGGACATTAACCGGAAAGTTATTTCGACGGTGTGTCAAGCCGTGTACTGAGATTTCCGAATGCCACATTCACCAGCCCTTAACAAACATATCCGAGTCGTTGATTCGAGTATACCTTCATTAAGACCTTACTGGGCTCAGTCTTAATGTGACAATCACCTTAAATTTACAAATAATTTACCTCTTTACCTTCCTGAGTGTGTATCCCACGTCGTATAGTTGCCTCCCTATCTTGGGTAGGTATTCCCTCGAAGCAACCCCGTACTAGGCTGTGGATGCTTAATTCAGGGCGGCATCTACTCGCCCTGCCACTGGAGGTTCACAAGGTGCTTTAGGCCTTTTAAGCCAAACCCTCCTCACCAGCCTCTCTTGATCGAGGGCTGCTTATTTGATATTCGCAATTGTAATTTTAATGTCCCCTAGATCTAAACTTTGATCTAAGTATCAAGTGTCTAGTTCAACGGTAAGATACCGAAAAAGACTTTTTCGTGGGTCAAAAATTCGTATGGAAATGAGGGGACAAACATGAAAGGGAATTTATATAAAGGTAGTAAAATGGATAGTGATTTGGCCAGGACTTGAACCTCCACACCACTGCGGCTGGTTGTTCACATCTACCATTACTCAATACAACCAAACATTTTCACATTGCATTGGAGCTAAATTTGAAATTACACCAAAATTAGCTTTGATATTACACCGAAAACTGTTAAGAGAGAACTTTATTTTTTCGTGTGTGTGTACATTTTTCAGCCTGCCCATCGCAACGAAAAGGGAGCCTAAGAGTGCAATGTTAGTGGTAATCTTAACGAAGGTTTTTTTTGACAGTTGACGTTTCTCGAAATCACCCTTCAAATGTTGGGCTGCATTTCCTGAAAATCGTGTATAGGAGGCGCACACTCCATTTAAAGTTTCATGTCTGAGCCGTATCGGCAATCGAACGAGGGGCTCTACTGCAGTACTCTTTATTTAATCACTTCCGATGGCCCTTTGCCTGATATTGATAGTACATCTTTCTGAAATTTATCACCGTTAAGGTATCATCTAACAGTCAACAACTAGAATAAGGCTTAAGGCCTCGGAGCAGCTTGGGTGCAGGCCGAATGGCCATAGCAGCATAGCGTTATCTAATATACGACAAACAGACTATAGACAGACAATATATTCGAAGGGTTTGCGTAAAGGTACGGAAATGGCAGAATATACAAAATACGTGGAAAGCTATGGTTCCAAATTATCGGAAGGGGTTGGGTCTGTTGGTCACTGTGTCAATCCAGAAAAAAGTAAATCCTATAGGCTGCTAGACCACTGTAGTGCCATTCAGGAGGAAAATGCAGCCATGGTTATATGAAAGCAGCAGAAATTCGGGAGGATGCGTCAATATATATTGTGACGAATATTACTACATAAACACATTAATCATCATTTACCCCCATACAGACAAGGCAACGAAGAGATAACTCACACACAGATCACACACAGTCATCAGTTCAAGTAGTACATATACACGCGCATATGGCTATGCGAGAGGCTATAAACTACAGACACATACGCGACGCGTATAACTTGTAACCAAGTAGAAAATTCTAATACTGTTTTCACACAGAAACTTAATGATCGCATTTCACCTGCTAATGAAATCGTAAATTTTTTGCTTTCACACAGAAGTAACTGCTCGATTAGTATGAAGGATGAGACAGACAATCATGGCGGCACGATACAAGGTGGGAGCATGGTGACATACCTACAAACAAAAAAAATTCCATGTACTTGTAAATTCGATGGACAAATGTCAAAATCGTACTGCGCCGGTAGTTGATGTATCAAATCAAATAAAAAAGGCTATAATCAGCTGTTCGATGCGGCCACCTTGTATCGTTCCGCCATGCAGACAATGACATTTGATTTGAAAACTAAGAAGCGGAAACTGAAGCGGAACGCTGCCAACAGAGTTGCATTGTGCTTTTGACTTCATTAGGCATTCGATTAGCTACTAATGAAATAATAATAGATTCGAATTTTTTAGGGAAGATTGAGCTCAATAAGCGTCTTAATGTAGAAAACTGCCTTTATTATTCAATAAGCCGTCTGTATGAAAACAGTATAACAGAAGAAACGTTTAGACATTTGGGCACAGAATATAAAAGCAGCGAAAGCTGAGTAGTCGGTACTCAGTTTGATTTAAGCACGCTATTGGTTGCGAGGTATAAGTGTTATTGTACTTTCAAAGTAGTCTAATAAAGACTATTTTGCATAATTGAATATTGGAGTTATTTATTCAATAATTTAGCGATATGAACGTTAGTAGAAGGTGTAAAATAAGCGGAGTTTCACTAAATTCGCTACAATATACTGATAGTCGGCAATAGTCTGACACAGTACGTCATCAGAATTGCACTGGAAAGTAAACAAGCATTGGAGAAATTTCGTCCCAGTTATAAAGGATAGAATATAAGGGGGACTCATGTAACCGTATAAATGCCTTATAAAGTGTGTAAACGTATGAATTTATCTAGTGCGTAAGCAATTTGTATAAATTTACGCGCACATTTCATTGTGTAATGTAAACAAACTCAAAGGAATTCAACCTTGCAGACATTACAGCAGGCATTTTCATCAGAAATCTCCAACATTAGCAAGTAAAGGCGTTTTAGTTTTGATTTTTCACTTAATCTTGGCATTTTTTAATTTGTATAACAATCAAAAAAATTTTGTTTGGCAATAATACAGCTGATAAACAATGAAGTTTATCAAGAGTATTACAAGGTGCGTTCATATAACAGCGTGTGTAAATGGATATAATTTTACACCTTATAAGTTTATATGCTTTCATGAGTCCCCCTATAGTCAAAGGGTCGATGATATGGAGAGAAATTTAGTCAGTGGACTTATAAGGAAAGAGAACGGGAAATGGTCTAGTAATCGTGAAGGGTTTCTTAGGACGCTTTTCGACACACAATTCCCATAGGGAGATTATGCAGAAGACCTCTCAGACAACCCTTACACTTCGATCATGGAGCAGATAGTGCAAGGCTTCGTGAACGATATCATGATCAAATAGGCAGTGATGCTGTGCTAGTCGTTTTTAGGGATCCCGTTATGCTAATCATTATCTAATACTCTGCATACCCCCTCAAGTTTTTTGTTATACGTACTTTTGTGTGTGGCTGTCCACCAAACAAGAACTCCATAATAAAGCATTGGCTTCACAATTGCCGTGAATGGCTAATGAGAGAGTTTGGGTGATAGGCCCACGTGCATCATAGCATCTTCTTGCATGCATACAGTGCGGCGGAGGATTTCTTCGCTCTCTCTTCCACGACAACTTACTATCTAGTATAACTCCTAGATACTTTGTGCTATATTTTTCTTGTAGGGTTACTCCTCCGAGCTTAGGCTCGGAACCTTATATTTCCAACTAAATAGTACTAGATCGGGTTTTCCGCGTTGGCGGTTAACCCGACTCCAGATGCCCAAGCATGTACATCCCGTAGTGCCTGATCCATCAGAGAGCTTACTATTGTTAGGCATCTGCCGCATTTGATGACTGAAACGTCATCTGCATTGCCGTAAATTTGACAGGTCCTCTGTCGAGCCGCCTAAGCAATTGACTAGACCCCACAGAATTGGTGACAGAACTCAAACCTGCGGCGTTCCTCTGTTTACATATTTTGTTGCCTCGCATAGATCCCATTGCGATGTGACATTCTGCAGCTCAATATGGAGCCGATTTGTTAAAGCTGGATGAACTTCAATCGAGTTCAGGCTCTCCGTGATTGGTTCTTCACCGCCTATTTGATCTTGAACAAAATCAGTAAACAGAGGAACGCCGCAGATCTGGTTCTATTACTAATGCTTTGGAAGCTGGTTATAAATCAATTGCTTAGGTGGTTCGGAAGAGGACCTGTCAAACTTACGGCATGACGTTTCAGTCATCATAAGAGGTCTAACAATAATCAGCTCTCTGATGGATCAGGCACTTAGGGATGTAAATTCCCTGGCATCTGGAGTCGGGTTAACCGACAATGCGCAAAAAACCTATGGAGTATTATTTACTAGGAAATATAAGGTCCTTAGTTGGACTAAGCCTAAGCTTGGAGGGATAACCCTTCAAGAAAAAAATGGCTAGGTGCTCCCACCGCTCGAGTCGATAGTGGCTACCGAAAAATAAATTTTTTTTTTCGTGAAGTTCTCTCACAAAGGATCTCTCTGGATCCTCTAGCTCTTATTCATGGTGAAAATAAGGAATGGAAATTAAGGTTAATCAGGCAGCATTTTGATTTTTTCAAATTTGTTCTTACATTTTTTAGCTAAACTGCAGATGTGAGCCAGCAAGGAAATGTCTGTTGATAACACGTTTACGATCAGAGTGGATGTCAACAACTTTTTGTTTGTACCAGCCTAGCCCAGATAGATACACAACACAACAAAACTGTACAACTAGACAACATAATTATTGGCAACAGAAAAACAGACAATAAATTTCAGTATGTGGAAAAGCAAGCCCATCAGAAGAAATAAAATCATATCGAGTCCGCTCTACCTCACGTTTCTAATTGCATTCGTGTTGACAATAACGACTAAACCAGCCCTGGCTACTGTAGTTATTGCCAAAGAAACTGCGAATACTACAACAATGGCAAATGTCAATTTTAAAAGTATTGTTCGTATTTCTGATGAAACTATTATTACCAAGGTAAGTTTTAAAAAACTTTTGCATTATCCAGGGTCCGTATGTCATATATTTTTAAAGTGAAGTTTCATTTGTTCAATATCGCATTACCGATTATATTTAAGTGGAGGTGGAGAATTTGATAGTTTCACGATAACCTACTTCCGGTTCATTAAATTGATTTGTAAGTGAAGTAAGCCAAATCATAGATTACTTTTTTTGGATTTTCTTTCTTAATTAATATATTTGGGGCTGCCAGATTTCTTTCCCCAAAGTCAGCACCTTCGCATTATTCAGCGCCCAACCATCATTAGGTATCAGTACACTTTTGTTAAGCTCAAAATCTCTACAATTTACTGCAAGGTTTATGAAAAACGCATTTAAACGAAAATTAATATTCAGGTGATTCTTACATATCGAGAGTATATGTGTTAAGTGTTGGTTGGTGCACATAAACTCAGCGCTACAAAAATTTTAGTCCGAAAACCTTCTCATTCACTAAAAAGAGAAAAAGAAAGAAATCAACCGGCACACAAATTTCATTTATGCGAAAAAACCCGGCCGACACAAGGTGGGACGGGTGAAAGGCGTTGTTGTTTTTGTTGAAGAGATGGTTGGTGTCATGTGGGGACATATTGCAAGCAGGATATACATTTTGAATGTCGGGGTGATTCTGGGTAGGTAAGAGTTTAACCTGTTACAGTACCCAGATCGAGGTCGAGCTAGAGTGACGCGCGTTTCCCTAGGGAGAGTGCGTTCCTCTTCTGCGAGTTCTGGGTATTTTTCTTTAAGAACTCGATTCGCCGGGAAATTCCTGGCATAGAGGACCAGCTTGTGCTCTTTGCTTAATACGGCTGTGTTCTCTTGTGCCCTATTTCCTCATAATGCTTACGGAGATAATCTCTTAAGCCCCTGGGAGGTGTGGCCTCTATAATCAGATGTCTTTCGCGATGCCCAGGTTTCTGTGTATTCAACAGAAACTGTTTGTTCAGCATTTCGTTTCTCTCCCTAATGGGGTGTACTCGCGCCTCATTGTGTAGGTAGCGGTTCTGAGGGCAGTGTTTTGGCAGGCCTGTATTTACTTCAGTGAGTAACATTTATCGGCCTGCCAATTGCTTTATTTTATTACAAAGCTCATCGATGTATGGACCTGGGCCTAAGACCACTATTGTGCAGTCATCGCGTAGGATACAGTAGTGACTCCTTCTGGCAGTGAAGGTAGCTTCGGAATGCAGAAGTTAAACAAAAGCGGGGTCAGGTCACCATTCTGTGGTACCCCTCATTCTTCTGGGTTCAGATGTTATGATTCTGAATTGCACCGGTACTTGCCGACAATTTGCGGTCCACCTTTTGAGACTTGTAGGAAGGGAGGACCCTTCCAAGTCTTGCAGTAACGTGCCGTATTTGACCGTATCCAAAGCTTGTGATAGGTCTAGCGCAACGAGTACTGTTATGTGGTGGGGTTTTTGATTTAATCCGAAATTTATATGTGTGTTTATGGCGTTTATCGCGGTGGTAGTGCTACATGTGTGGTTTTCGAAAGTCATGCTAGTGGAAAGTCATGCTGGTGATTGGCAAGACGCAAATTCGCAGTGAAATAGGAAAGCAGAATGGCTTCAAGTGCCATACTGCATAGGAGATATATCGGACGATAAGATTATCCTTTGTTAGCTGGTTTCGCAGGCTTTAATTCGGAACTACTCTGACCAATTTCCATTTTTCGGGGTTGACGAAGGTGGGCAGGGACAGGTTGAAGACATGCGCTAGATAATTAAATCCCTCTTTGCCAAGTTTTTTTAAGCATCGGCACGGCTATGCCGTCTTAGCCTACTGCTTTAGATGTTTTAGAATGAAGGACATCATCATCAACCTCTTTGGCGGTGATAGTAATTGGGGACGCGCTGTGTTTATGCTTGTGTGAGCATCTGATGGCCCGCCATCTGGCTTTGTTAACCGTAGAATGCATTACATATTGTAACGGATTTACTGCAATTCCGTTTATTTCAAATCTTCTACTAAGGTTCGAATCACTAAAATTTTGACTGTTTGTTAACCGTAGAATGCATTACATATTGTAACGGATTTACTGCAATTCCGCTTATTTCAAATATTCTACTAAGGTTCGAATCACTAAAATGTTGAATAAATAACTCCAATATTCGATAATGCAAAATGGACTTTATTAGACTACTTTCAAACTAACACTTATATTTCGCAACTAATCGCTTGTTTAAACCAAACTGATCTCTCGCCTCTACTGCTGTCGCCTTTTATACTGTCTGGTTTCGTCGTTGCATACTTCTAGGCTTTTCCATTCCAGAACTTACTAGTTAGTTATCAGCTACAAATCACCAGCCACAACTACGTTTATAGCTTCTCACACAAATTATTGCCCTCTCTTGTGAGCACCTCAGATAAGATATATGCATGTGTTTGTGCGTTGCTTCTCCGCTGCGTGTACGTACATATGTGTAGATATAATTATTGATTGGTTTATGTAGATACATAATAATTGATTTAAGGATGTGCATGATATCACTGTTTAGCATCGGCTTAGAGATCACAGTACCCCTTAGTGATGCTAATATTTGTAGCACTGCCCTCCATCTAAGTCTGATCGTCCCGATCAGACAAATCTCTCGATCTAAACGCTGCCAGCCTTTCCAAATGAACCACTTTCATTTTGGTTCGTGGTTTGCCAATGGTTTGTATGCGGTACACTACATCGTTGATCCGTTTTATAACTTTGTATGGGTCTTCCAAATTACACTGCAATTTCGGGGACAAACCTTTTTTTCGTTGTGGGTTGTATAACAGCACCAAATCTCCTTCCTGAAAACCTTCCGAATTAATTGCTTTATCGTATCGGGCTTTCATCTTGTCACTCATAATCTTTGCTCGTTGTCTTACAAGATCGTGTATCTCTCTCAGCTCTTCTTCCAAGACACCAGTGGATTTCTTGACATTTCTCTCCGCATCGGCATCTATCCCAAACTTCAAACCAGCTGGCAGTCGAAGGTCATTGCCAAAAATTACTTTTGCAGGGGTGTGGGGCCTGCTGTCTTATGCACTGCTGATCGGTAAGCCATCAAGAATAATGGTATGCGGGTATCCCACTCCTAATGGTACTTGTCTACTACTTTCCTTAAATGCTCCTCCAAGGTTCTATTGAAACGTTCCACCATACCATCGGACTGAGGATGCAATGCAGTTGTCCGTGTTTTTCGAATGCCCAATGATTTAGACATTTCCTGGAACACAGCTGATTCGAAATTCCTGCCTTGGTCAGAATGTAACTCTATTGGTACACCATACCTTGCAACCCAATTGTTTATAAACACTTCTGCTACTGTTTCTGCTTCTTGATTTGGGATTGGGTATACCTCTGGCCATTTGCTGAAATAATCCATAACTACCAGTACATATTTGCTTCCGCAGTTGCTAGTAGGAAATGGACCTGCGACATCCATAGCGATCCTTTCAAATGGTGCACCTGAGTTATATTGCTTCATCTGGCCATGACTTCGGGTTTTGAGCCCTTTCGCTCTGCTGTAAACTTCGCAGTTCGCAATCCACTCAGTGACCTACTGACGGCAACCAACCCAATAGAATCTCTGTTTAATCTTCTCGAGCGTCTTCGTAATTTCAAGATGACCTCCACTTGGACCATTATGCAACTCTCTGAGCACCTCAGGAATCCTCTTTCTGGGAACAACTATCAGTTTCTTCTTGCATTGACCATCCTCACTCGCCCATACTCGATGCAAGCAACCGGATATCAATTCTAAACTGTTCCACTGTGCCCAATATGACTTCGCAATGGGAATCTCTGCTGACATCTCCTCTCTATTTGGTCTTTCGTTTCGTTCGAGCCCTTGCATAACATGTGACAGATCTATATCTTCTAGCTGACACTTCCTTAGTTGTTCCTTGTCCCATTCATTCGCACACGTTATAATCATTAGCCGGACATCTATAATGTCGTCTTTAGCCTCGGGCTTTGAGCAGTGCTTGCATTCCAAACTACATGGTCTTCGGGACATTGCATCGGCAATCCCATGGGTACTACTTTTCCGATGCTCAATGGAAAGTCATAGCATTGTAGCCGCTCTATCCACCGTGCCAGTTGTCCTTCTGGATTATGGAACTGCAGAAGCCATTTCAACGCTGCGTGATCTGTCCTGACGCGGAATCGCTGGGCGTAGAAGTATTTGTGAAAATGTTTAATGCACTCTACCAATGCCAACAGCTCTCTCCGTGTAACGCAGTAGTTCCTTTCTGGTTTTCCAATTGAACGCCTGTAATATGCAACTACCTTCTCCTGTCCATCGACCAGTTGTGACAAAACGACTCCTATAGCATATCCACTCGCATCTGTATCTAGAATAAATGTTGCTCCTGGAATCGGATATGCTAACATTGGGGCAGTGCACAAACGCTCCTTCAATGTTTGGAAAGCCACTTCTTTGTCCTTTTTCCATTGAAAAGCTTTATTTTTTCTTGTAAGCTCATGGAGGCTATGGGCTAAGCTGGAAAAGTTTGGTACAAATCGGCAGGAATATGTGCACAGTCCGAGGAAACTTCTCAATTCATGTAGGTTCTGTGGTCTTGACCAATCCTTTACAGCCTCTATCTTTTCGTTCGCTGTGCAGATGCCCTCTGTCGCTGCCTTGTGACCCAAATAATTTACATCCTGTTTAAACAGCGCACACTTTTTGGGACTTAGTTTCAGACCAGCGCCAGCTATTCTCTGGAAAACTTCCTCTAAGTTTTTAAGATGTTCATCAAAGTTCTTGCCCAATACGATGATGTTGTCCAGGTACACCAAGCATGTTTTCGAATGTGGTCCTTTCAGTACCTGATCCATGAGTCTCTCGAAAGTAGCTGGTGCATTACATAGTCCAAAGGGCATTACTGTAAATTGCCAAAGACCATCTCCGACGCTGAAGGCTGTTTTCTCTTTATCTTCCTCCTTCACCTCCACTTGCCAGTAGCCGCTTTTCAAGTCCAGTGTGGAAAACCATTTCGTACTGGAGAGCGAGTCCAGAGTGTCGTCAATTCTTGGCAATGGGTAGCTATCCGTCGTCCGTTCGTAACGTCATTCAACTTCCGGTAATCCACGCAAAACCTCATTTTTCCATCCTTCTTCTTTACAAGTACTACCGGTGAGCTCCAGGGACTAGCTGATGGTTCGATGACGCCGCTGTCGCTCATTTCTTGTATAATTTGACTCACAACTTCCCGCTTCGCCAGTGGAACACTACGTGGAGCTTGACGTATCGGCCTCGCGTCTCCAGTGTCAATTTGATGTTTCACAACATTGGTGTGGCCTGGTTTGGAACCATCCTGGTCAAATATGTTTGCGTACTTTAGAAGCAATTGCTTTGCCTTACTCTGATAATCTTCCTCTAGCCCCTCCGTGCATGCCGTGATGTCATTTGAAAGATCAGTATTACTAGATGAAACGTGTTCCTGGAGCTGTTCACAGTTAATAATTACTTCAGCCTCTTTGCATCTTCCCAAGATAGCTCCTTTGGTCAGTTTGAGTGGTGACTTGAACTCATTGAGTACTCTTACCAGAATACGTCCATCTTGTTTTGTCATAGCCAGGGTTTTTCCTACAAGTATGTTCGGTGCTGATTTGTTTGCTGCTTCGACAAACCACAATTTGTTTGTCCCACAATCTCCATTAACCTTTTCCCAGATGACTGCTTCAGATTTTGGCGGTATTTGCTGACTCTCTTCCACCAGCACTCGTTTACTGCTGTAGCCTCTCTCATAGCCGAAATTAAGTTGTACATCCATGTTCTTATATCCCATCGTCTTGCTTTGCATGTCGATTTTGATGCCCTGGTCGATTAAGAAGTCCACTCCAATTATGATTTCATCAACAATCTCTTCTTGTTGACTAAATCCGCTCGAATAATGGAATGGGATGCACCCGTATCTACAATCAGTAAACGTTCCTTTCCATCCACATGGCCTCCGACATAAAGATTGCTTTACCTTCTTCCAATTTGTGAGATAGAGATTATGGGGCATTCAATTGAGGGAGCCAGCTGTCGCCCCTTGCGGCTGACTCGCTTTAGTTTAACGATTGAGTGGATTTTGAGATTTGCTCCTCTCCTTCAGCTCTGCGTTTACGGCCACCCAGATTGCTGGAACTGTTAGGATTGGTACTGCAATAACGTGCAATGTGCCCTGGCTTTCCACATTTAAAGCATTTGACGGCACCATCGTTTTTCTGCTGCGTTCCTTTTAATGCTTCCAAAATTGTGTCTACCCAGTCTGGCCTTTCTACTTCCACGCTATGAGCTTTGTATGCGGGCTTACTCAAAAGTGACGCTGTATCCTCAGTCAGCGCATGGGATACCGTTTCTGCAAACGTTGGCTTTGGGTTTGCGTATGATTCGTTTCGACGTCCCGTATGCCATTTATAAAGCTCTAAATTTTTACCCTTTCGGTGTATTCCACGGGTGCGTCGGCATTCGCCAAATGTGCAAGCCTTTCGGCATCTGACGCAAACTCCTGCAAAGTCTCATTAGCTTTTTGCTAGCGCTTTTGCAACTCTCTTTGGTGTATCTGCTTCCTGTGTTCGCTTCCGTATCGCCTCTCTAGAGCGCTCATCAATGTTTCGTAGTTGTTCCGCTCTCCCTCGGGAATAGTCTGTAGGATTTCAGCAGCAGATCCTTTCAATGCCACGAATAGTGCAGCAACTTTATCTTCAGCACTCCAGTTGTTCACTGCTGCGGTCTTCTCCAACTGAAGCTTAAAGACCTGGAAAGGAACAGAACCGTCAAATGATGGTGTTTTTACCTTTGGATTGCTTGCTGAAACAGCTGGGCGATGTAATTGCAACTCCTGTACACGACCTCTCAAAGCATCCACCTCGGCTTCGATTTTTTTCCTCAAACTGCGTTATTTTCTCGTCCATACGCGCTTCGATCTTTGATGATATACGCGTCTCCTGCGCTTAGAGTTATACTGTTATGCGTGCCTCTTGTTCTTTCAGTTGTGTTTCCATCTTTGATGTAATCTGTGTCGACATTTCTGAAATACGCGTTTCTTGTGCTTCGATCTTTGATGTTATTCGTGTCTCTTGGGATTCCATTTTGGGTGTTATACGGGTTTCCTGGGATTCTAGTTGAGATGCCAGTTGAGATGTTATAACTGTCTTTTGCGATTCCAGTTGAGAAGCCACTGTCGATGTTTGAGCAGAAAATCATGTTCAAGTCTGTGCTCGTAACTGTCTGCATAACTGTCTCTCCCATTTTTGTTTTTTCCTCACCATCAAGATGAAAGTCATACTCTTCCACGTCAGTTCCTTCTAATTCCATTGCCTCTCGTAGTCGTGCCTGAAGTTTGAGTTTCATGCCGGTTGTATTCAATCCACGGCTCTCCAACTCCTTCTTCAGTTGCTGGATCTTCAATTCACTGAACTTTGCCATGTCCTTGTTGTCCTCTGGAATTTATTCAACAATCCCACTTTTGTCACCAATTGTAACGAATTTACTTGCAAATCCTCTTATTTGCCCTTTTGCTAAGTGCGTATCACTAAACTGTTGAATAAATAACTCCAATATTGAATAATGGAAAAATGGCCTTTATTAAAGTACTTCGCAATAACACTTATATTTTGCAACTAGCTGGCTTAATAACCTATGTGTAGACGCAATTATTGATTCGTTTATGTAGATACGTAATGATTGAATTATTGATGTGAATTCACGTCACGGCTTAGCATCGGCCTAGAGATGGCAGCACCCCTTAGTTTTGCTAATATTCGTAACAATATATTAAAGGTATAAAGTGCAATGGGATAACAATGATAATACTTTTTCTTTAAATAAATCATATAGTACTTTTAATACTCGAATTGTTTTATAGTATCTAGGTAGAGTGGTTGCATCGAAAGGAAGAGTGGTTGGGTTCGAAACCTGCTGTAGGCATGTAGTTATAAACATGTATTTCCGTCACTTGTGGGTAAGTATGCAGGTAGATTTTCAAAATTATAAGACACAGAAAATTTTTAAAGCCTACATCTAAAGCAGGTAGCATTTTCTTTTCCCGGCTTCGTATAAAAAAGAACCTTTCTGTCTAGGTAACATTTGATTTTTTCAATTTTATTTTTGTTCCGAGTATAAATATGAGTTAATGCGCCTTGAAACTTCATAACATCTGCAAGGCTCACCGGAGATAGTTCAGTTCATAAGTCAAATTTCAAAACCTTGATTTATTAAAAAAAATAAAATGAGTAAAAGGACGCGAGAATTTGAGTGTAATAACGACACAGATATGTTCTGTTTCATGTGTGGCCAATATACTATCATAAGGCGACGACGAGTGTTCTCAGATCATATCAAAACTTTACACCCCAAGTATTTTGGCATTGAGCCTAAAAATGCTGAAAAACCATGGACACCGAACACTTTGTGTACATCGTGTCGAGTAGAATTGATTTAGTCGGAATCAGGACAACAAATAAAATTTGATACACCAATTATATGGAGAGAACCTATTTGCCATTCAATAGAGTGTTATATTTGTCAAACAAAAGTACTTGGCGTTGGAAGACCAAGAAGAGTAACATATGCCAGCGTACCCACAGTGACATTACCAGTACTACATTCAACGGCAGTTGCGGATCCAGTTCCTTTGTCAACAGTAATATCTGAGTGCGGGGAATCAAGTTGTACTGAATTTCGCATGGGAAACGAGATAAACGTCACAAGCACAACTTAATGATTGGATAAGAGATATGGAACTATCCAAGGAAAATGCCGAGATCCACACCTTCCGTATGCAACAATTTAAATTTGTGTCATCAGATGTTAAGGTGATATATTGTAGAGCTCGTCACGAACCATTTTCCAAACACTATACCAAGAAAGACAGTATATGCTACTGCAAAGACATTCCTGGTGTATTCAAAGATTTTGGTCAAACATATGATTCAAAAGAGTGGCGATTGTTCATAGACAGCAATAAACTGAGTTTGAAGGCTGTATTACTGCATATTGGTAACAAACAGCCTTCTATCCCGATCGCACATGCAGTAAATACGAAGGAAACCTACGAGGAAATGCAAAAACTACTCAAATTTATCAAATATGAAGAGCATGATTGGAAAATATGTTCTGATCTCAAAGTCGTTGCAATGCTATGTGGTCTACAAAGTGGCTACACCAGGCACTGCTGGTTCCTCTACAAGTATAATAGCCGAGCTCATAAGGACTACTACGTCAGAAAGGATTGGCCGGAAAGAGTCGAGTTTACGGTTGGTGTGGATAATATCAAATACATCCCTCTTGTCAAGAAAGTGAAAATCATACTTCCACCCTTACACGTCAAGCTCGGTCTCATTAAAAACTTTGTTAAGGCTTTGGACAAAGAAGGCGAAGCATTCGGCTATTTGAAAACAATTTTTCCAGATATTTCTCAAGCCAAGATAAAGGAAGGTATTTTTGTTGGACCACAAATAAAAAAGTTGATCAACAATAATCAATTCAAAACACTACTCCCATCAGTTGAGGCAGCAGCGTGGGAATCCTTTGAAAAGGTCGTTGCTTCTTTTCTCGGTAGACACAAAAGCACTAACTACGAGCAGAGAGTGAACGACTTAATCAATAATTATGCGAAAATGGGCTTATTAAAATTAATTTCCCAAAATTCTATAACTTGTTTACCTAACTAATATTTTCTTTCCAGGCGTAAATATGTCTTTAAAAATTCACTTTCTGCACTCACATTTGAGCTTTTTCCGGCAAATCTTGGCGACGAAAGTGACGATAATGGCGAAAGGTTTCATCAGCAAATGAAATTAATTGAGAATCGATATCAAGGATTCTGGGACGTCGCAATGATGGGTGATTACTGCTGGTTTCTCATAAGATAAACCGATCCTAAACTGAATAAGCGTCAAAGTAGAACACATAATTATTTCGATTACATAGTAAAATCAAATTGTTAGAATATAGTATAAACATAAATAAATTTAAAAAAAAAGTTAAAAATATGGGTAATTTCATTCATAAATTGAACTTTTAACTTAATAGAAAAGAGTATAGCTAGATATTTCACTCTTCTTTATACCATACATACGTTTTGAGGTATACGTTGAAATTGCCCAACCTGGGTATTTTTATTTGATCGCTTATAACTTACGTAGTTTTGCATCGATTTTCTTCGGTGATAGCTTATCTTTTTTCTAATTAAACAGAGCTTTACGTAGAGAAAAAATATCTTGAAAAAGTTGTGGTTTTGGAATGCTGCCCTCGCAAAAAGTAATTTTTTCATAAAAAAAAACAATAATCTGAAATGATAAACCAATATCTCGAAAACTATCTGGTTGAGCAAAAAAAAAGTATTATGCACTTATAGCAAATTTTATCGTCTTTCCGATTCTGTAAACTTTTTACTTGACCCGTTCGTGAGATATACGTAATTAAAGGGAGCCATCTTTTTGGTTTTTTCGAATAACGGTAAATTGCAAATATCTCAAAAACGGTACCATAGAATCAAAAACGAACTCGATTTTCGAAATCAGGGGGTGGTTATACATACGAATTTCATAACGGCGTCTCTGAAAAATTTTGGCCGTCGACCAGTGTAATTTATTTTTAGGATAGGCCGGCTCCTGTTTCAGATAAGAAAGGAAACAGACTAAATTGTGACTCTGAGGCATCCTCGAATACCCTTGAACACACAAACAAAATTTCATCAAATTGGTCAAGTCATTTAGAAGGGGTTCAGTCCCAAATATGCCAATTGTAGGTATGTAGGAAAAAGAGAAAAGAGCGCCTATTTGCTTATATCAAATCACTGTTATTATGTGTTCGAATATGTGTGCATTGATAAGCAAAGAGACAACACAGCAAGGAAATCAAAGTGACGTTAGTGGTGTGTGTGTCTGTATGAAACTAGAGCTCTGAAACTCCTTTCCTGCTAACTTTAAACAATTTTTTTTTTGGGTTTTGTCGATCAAGTACATTCATTTGTTCCTGATGATGGTTTCAGAGTGAAACCGAAATAGCGACCAATTATCTATATATTAATACGCTAATAAAATTTCCATACAATCAATTGACAGGCTGTTTCGCATACTTAGCATATGTATGTAAAATCATATAAAAGTTATAAGAATCGATTCGTATTGATCAGCCGCAGTGCATAGGCCCATTTTTGTTAACAAATATTACTCTATTTGTTTATAATTAATAGAAAAAGTTTTTTGTAAATTCGAAAATCTGTGCAACTATCGAAATTGCCATTTGTAGGACGCATTATGTTCACAAACCCCCCTGAGTACAAAGCTCCAAATGCTCAATTGTCGCGTTGCTCAAATGTTTCATCTCTACATATGTATATATTTGTACACGCCAAACGGTGATAGAACTACTGCTTCGCTCATTTTCAGTTCAAGTGCATTGTCGCGTTGCTCAAATGTTTCATCTCTACATATGTACATATATATTTTTACACGACAAACGGTGAGAGTTCTACTGCTTCCCTCATTTTCAGTTCAAATGCATTGTCACGTTGCTCAAATGTTTCATCTCTACATATGTATATATTCGTACCCGCCAAAGGGTGAGAGAACTAATGCTACACTCATTTTCAGTTCAAATAAAATATTGTTTCCCATTGTTGCCAAATAACTATATTGGTCTGTACCAAAATCCTTATAAAAATTGTTCCAAAATAATTGTTAGCGCACAAACAAAACTTTAAAGAAGAGTAATATTTTAACCGGCCTATTTTTTGGACAAATTTTACTTACTCGTAAAAGCATAGGTTTTTATTTGACAGATTCTTTGTTTTTCATTTTAGTCGCTTTAAAAAAAATGAAATCAGAAAAAATGAGTCAACTTTTGTTCAAACTCACTAAATTTATTTATTTATAACAATTAACTGCAAATTTGACCCAAATGTTTTTTGCATTTCCAGATTTTATGCACATTTTAGATATAGCACGTCTTATAGTGAAAAAAACAAAAATATTTTTGCTACAAAGATATTACATTAAAATTTGTATATTGTCTTTTATGCTAATTTATTCTGATATTTCTTACTTTATTTTATTATAATATCTTTTATCACTCGTTTTATATTAAATTTGCTACAAGGATATTACATTAAAATTTGTACATTGTCTTTTATGCTAATTTATTTTGAAATTTCTTATTTTACTTTATTATATTATCTTTTATTTCAACTTAGTTTATTATTATTTAAATGCAATTTGATTGAATCGGAAAATTTCACGTTATATATTAAACGAAAAAAACCACCCAAAAACGTTTTCGATTTTAGGTCGAAATATTGCATAGGCAGTATATTACCCACTATCTATATATTAATACGCTAACAAAATTTCCATACAATTAATTGACAGGCTGTTTCGCATACTTAGCATACGTAAAATCATATAAAGGTTATGTGAATCGATTCGTATTGACCAGCCGCAGTGAATAGGCATATTTTTGTTAACAAATATAACTCTATTTGTTTATAATTAATAGAAAATGTTTTTTGTAAATTCGAACAATTCATACAAATATCGTAATTCATTATCGTGCACAAGCACGCCATCTTTAGGAACAATTATCTAAGTTTGTTAATGCGAATTTCAAAGGCCTAAACCTTTATGCACAAGCACGCCGTTTTTGGGTGTGTTTAACGTGAATTTCAAATTTTATGTATCCCCGCTAAATTCGAAGGCACAAATGTTTCACCTGCATACAAATATGGTTTCCCATTGTTGCCTCTTACCTATAATAGCCTCTACCAAAATCCTAAAAAATTGTTCCAAAATAATTTATAGCGTACCAAAAATCTTAAATAGAATTAATTTTTGAACGGCCCATTTTTTGTGGCAAATTTTACTTACACGTAAATACATAAGTCTTTATTTAACAGATTATTTGTTTTTTATTTTAGTTGTTTTCAAGAAAACATGAAATCACAAATAATGAGTTAACTTTTGTTGAAACTAACTAAATTCATTTATAACAATTAATGGCAAATTTGCCCGAAAATGTTTTTGCATTTGCAGATTTAATCCTCATTTTAAATAAAGTACGTCTTATACTGAACAAAAAACAGAAAATTTACAAAAATATAACATTAAATTTTTTATATTGTCTTTTATGCTAATTTATTTTGTTTCTTATTTTACTTTATTATGTATTCCTTTATTTCCACTTAGTTTATTATTATTTAAATGCAACTTAACTGAATCGGAAAATTTCACGTTGTATATTAAACGAAAAAAAAACGTCCCTTGATTTTAGGTGAAAACGGCAACCGGCATCATGGCGGCCGTATTGCATAGGCAGTATTTTAACCACTATCTATATATTAATACGCTAACAAAATTTCCATACAATCAATTGATAGGCTGTTTCGCATACTTAGCATACGTAAAATCATATAAAAGTAATATGAATCGATTCGTATTGATCAGCCGCAGTACATAGGCCTATTTTTGTTAACAAATATTACTCTATTTGTTTATAATTAATAGAAAAAGTTTTTTGTAAATTCGAACAATTCATACAAATATCGAAATAAATTTTCGTGCACAAGCGCGCCATCTTTGGGAACAATTATCTAAGTGTTCTAATGCGAATTTCAAAGACCTAAACCTTTATGATTCCCTGCTAAATTCGAAAGCACAAATGTTTCACGTACATACAAATATGGTGCCCAATGTTGCCACTTACTTATAATAGCCTCTACCAAAATCCTAAAAAACTGTTCAAAATAATTTGTAGCGTACCAAAAAACCTTAAATAGAATTAATTTTTGAACGGCCCATTTTTTGTGGCAAATTTAACTTACACGTATATACATGTCTTTATTTAACAGATTATTTGTTTTTTTTATTTTAGTTGTTTTCAAGAAAATCACAAATAATGAGTTAACTTTTGTTGAAACTAACTAAATTCATTTATAACAATTAATGGCAAATTATAATTTTATTTAATTAATTATAAATACATATGTAATAGTAATGCGCCGATTGCATACCTAACAGGTGGTGTGAAACAGGTTAAATTCCTTTAGCACATTTCTTCGTTCTTAACTAAAAATTCGTGTTTTTTGAATTATGACGCTATTAAAGTAAATGGGCGATATATGTATATGTAGTTTATATTGGTGATATAAGCCTACTGGGGAACCAAGCACCCTAAACTAACTTCGCTAGCGGGCCAACGGCGTATCTCCCGGGTGGTGTATAAAAAGCAAATTTTCAATTCAATTTCAAGTAATTTCACCACAATGCTATGTATATTTCATTTGATTTTACATATTTGTTATATTTTTTTTAAGCAGCTCTACACTAAAACTTATAATTACATTTGAAAAGTTTGTAGAAAATTTAAGAAAATACAATCAAAGATTATAACGTCTTAGGTCAAATTCAAAATTTTAATGAGAACTTTAAGTAAGATAGATCAGTTTGCTATATTTCCACTCACTGCTCAACTATTAACGCATTATTGCACTACCCCAACACTGGATGCATAGAGTGAGTTGAAAAAAATACAAGTTGGTCGAATTTCGACCACGGGCGATACTAGTATTTATTATTAGGCTAACTTTGTTTGATTATATGCCTATTAATCGGATGCTTAGATCCCATAATGCTAATATGTTTATGTCGCTTAAAATTATGAAATCAATTTTATTTTAGTAAATATGTTTGCGTGAATAATTTCAATGTTTTTGTTTGTTTTTCTTTTCTTTCTAATTTATTCTGCTTTGTTATATCTTAGTATTATATCGTTCACAGACGATATTTTATGGTATATATGGTCATATATATTCATGAAATGGAGTGTTTACAAATTTAATACAAATTAATTACGTGCATAGATCTCAATGGGAATCCCAACATTAAACATCCAAATATTAAAATCTTCATATTTCCACAAAGAAAACATTAAAACCCGGAAAAAGGTCTAAGTGCACTTACTGCGTTTTTATATGGAACTGTTTATTCACATCACTTAATTTTTCACACTTTAAGTACTTTATTATACTCAGTTGAGCAGAGCTCACAGAGTATATTAAGTTTGATTGGATAACGGTTGGTTGTACATATATAAAGGAATCGAGATAGATATAGACTTCCATATATCAAAATAATCAGGATCGAAAAAAAATTTGATTGAGCCATGTCCGTCCGTCCGTCCGTCCGTCCGTCCGTCCGTTAACCCGATAACTTGAGTAAATTTTGAGGTATCTTGATGAAATTTGGTGTGTAGGTTCCTGAGTACTCATCTCAGATCGCTATTTAAAATGAACGATATCGGACTATAACCACGCCCACTTTTTCGATATCGAAAATTTCGAAAAACCGAAAAAGTGCGATAATGCATTACAAAAGACAGCTAAATCGACGAAACTTGGTGGATGAGTTGAAATTATGACGCAGAATAGAAAATTAGTAAAATTTTCGACAATGGGCGTGGCACCGCCCACTTTTAAAAGAAGGTAATTTAGAAGTTCTGCAAGCTGTAATTTGGCAGTCGTTGAAGATATCATGATGAAATTTGGCAGGAACGTTACTCCTATTACTATATGTACGCTTAAAAAAATTAGCAAAATCGGAGAAGGACCACGCCCACTTTAAAAAAAAAATTTTTTTGAAAGTAAAATTTTAGCAAAAAATGTAATATCTTTACAGTATATAAGTAAATTATGTCAAAATTCAATTCCAGTAATGATATGGTGCAACAAAATACAAAAATAAAAGAAATTTTCAAAATGGGCGTGGCTCCACCCTTTTTCATTTAATTTGTCTAGGATAGTTTTAACGCCATAAGTCGAACAAAAATTAACCAATCCTTTTGAAATTTGGTAGGGGCATAGATTTTATGACTATAACCGTTTTCTGTGAAAATGGGCGAAATCTGTTGATGCCACACCCAGTTTTTATACACAGTCGTCCGTCTGTCCTTCCGCATGGCCGTTAACACGATAACTTGAGCAAAAATCGACATATCTTTAATGAACTTAGTTCACGTGCTTACTTGAACTCACTTTATCTTGGTATGAAAAACGAACGAAATCCGACTATGACCACGCCCACCTTTTCGATATCGAAAATTACGAAAAATGAAAAAAATGCCATAATTCTATACCAAATACGAAAAAAGGGATGAAACATGGTAATGTAATTGGATTGTTTTATTGACGCGAAATATAACTTTAGAAAAAACTTTATAAAATGGTTGTAACACCTACCATATTAAGTAGAAGAAAATGAAAAAGTTCTGCAGGGCGAAATAAAAAACCCTTAAAATCTTGGCAGGTATTACATATATAAATAAATTAGCGGTATCCAACAGATGATGTTCTGGGTCACCCTGGTCCACATTTTGGTCGATTTCTGGAAAACGCCTTCACACCACTCCCTTTTTAAACTCTCATTAATACCTTTAATTTGATACCCATATCGTACAAACTCATTCTAGAGTCACCCCTGGTCCACCTTTATGGCGATATCTCGAAAAGGCGGCCACCTATAGAACTAAGCCCCACGCCCTTTTAAAATACTCATTAACACCTTTCATTTGATACCCATATCGTACAAACATATTATAAAGTACCCCTGGTCCACCTTTATGGCGCTATCTCGAAAAGGCGAACACCTATAGAACGAAGGGCCACTCCCTTTTAAAAATACTCATTAACACCTTTATTTTGATACTCATATTGTACAAACAAATTCTAGGGCCACCCCTGCTCCACCTTTATGGCGATATCTCGAAACGGCGTCCACCTGTGGAACTAAGGATTACTCCCTTTTAAAATACTTATTAACACCTTTCTTTTGATACCCATATTATACAAACAAATTCTAGGGTCACCCCTGGTCCACCTTTATGGCGATATCTCGAAAATGCGACCACCTATACAACAACCACCACTCCCTTTTAAAACCCTCATTAATACCTTTAATTTGATACCCATATCGTACAAACACATTCTAGAGTCACCCCTGGTCCACCTTTATGGCGATATTTCGAAACGGCGTCCACCTATTGAACTAAGGCCCACTCTCTTTTAAAATACTCATTAACACCTTTCGTTTGATGCCCATATTGTAAAAACAAATTCTAGGTTCACCCCTGGTCCACCTTTATGGCGATATCTCGAAACGGCGTCCACCTATGGAACTAAGGATTACTTACTTTTAAAATACTCATTAACACCTTTCTTTTGATACCCATATTGTACAAAGAAATTCTAGGGTCACCCCTGGTCCACCTTTATGGCGATATCTCGAAACGGCGTCCACCTATGGAACTAAGGATTACTCCCTTTTAAAATACCCATTACCACCTTTCATTTGATACCCATATCGTACAAACGCATTCTAGAGTCACCCCTGGCCCACCTTTATGGCAATATCTCGAAAAGGCGACAACGTATACAACAACCACCACTGCCTTTTAAAACCCTCATTTATACCTTTAATTTGATACCCATATCGTACAAATACATTCTAGAGTCACCACTGGTCCACCTTTATGGCGATATTTCGAAACGGCATCCACCTATAGAACTAAGGCCCACCCCCTTTTAAAATACTCATTAACACCATTCGTTTGATGCCCATATTGTACAAACAAATTCTAGGGTCACCCCTGGTCCACCTTTGTGGCGATATCTCGAAACGGCGTCCACCTATGGAACTAAGGATTACTCCCTTTTAAAATACTCATTAACACCTTTCATTTGATACCCATAACGTACAAACGCATTCTAGAGTCCTGATCCACCTTTATGGCTATATTCCTAAATGGCGTCCACCTATAGAACTATGGCCCACTCCCTCATAAAATACTCTTTAATGCCTTTCATTTGATACACATGTCATACAAACACATTCCAGGGTTTCCCTCGGTTCATTTTCCTACATGGTTATTTTCCCTTATGTTGTCACCATAGCTCTCAACTGAGTATGTAATGTTCGGTTACACCCGAACTTAACCTTCCTTACTTGTTTTTTTCTTTCGTTTAAATTTTTTTAGTAAACTCTGCCTTCTTTCTCATTACATAATTTTTTATACTCAGTTGAGCAGAGCTCACAGAGTATATTAATTTTGATTGGATAACGGTTGGTTGTACAGGTATAAAGGAATCGAGATAGATATAGACTTTCATATATCAAAATCATCAGGATCGAAAAAAAAATTTGATTCAGCCATGTCCGTCCGTCCGTCCGTTAACAAGATAACTTGAGTAAATTTTGAGGTATCATGATGGAATTTGGTATGTAGGTTCCTGAGCACTCATCTCAGATCGCTATTTAAAATGAACAATATCGGACTATAACCACGCCCACTTTTTCGATATCGAAAATTTCGAAAAACAGAAAAAATGCGACAATTCATTACCAAAGACGAATAAAGCGATGAAACTTGGTAGGTGAGTTCAACCTATGACGCAGAATAGAAAATTAGTAAAATTTTGGACAATGGGCGTGGCACCGCCCACTTTAAAAAGAAGGTAATTTAAAATTTTGCAAGCTGCAATTTGGCAGTCGTTGAAGATATCATGATGAAATTTGGCAGGAACGTTACTTCTATTACTATATGTATGTATAAAATTAAAAATTAGCAAAATCGGAGAACGACCACGCCCACTTTTAAAAAAATTTTTGTTTAAAGTCAAATTTTAACAAAAAATTTAATATCTTTACAGTTTATAAGTAAATTATGTCAACATTCAAATCCAGTAATGATATGGTGCAACCTAATGCAAAAAGAAAAGAAAATTTCAAAATGGGCGTGGCTCCGCCCTTTATTATTTAATTTGTTTAGAATACTTTTAATGCCATAAGTCGAACAAAAATTTACCAATCCTTGTGAAATTTGGTAGGGGCTTAGATTCTGGGACGATAACATATTTCTGTGAAAAAGGGCGAAATCGGTGGAAGCCACGCCCAGTTTTTATACACAGTCGACCGTCTGTCCCTCCGCTCGGCCGTTAACACGATAACTTGAGCAAAAATGGATATATCTTTAATAAACTCAGTTCACGTTCTTATCTGAACTCACTTTGTATTGGTATAAAAAATGGCCGAAATTGGACTATGACCACGCCCACTTTTTCGATATCGAAAATTACGAAAAAAGAAAAAAAATGCAATAATTCTACACCAAATACGAAAAAAGGGGAAAAATATGAAAAAATAACTTTTTGCGAGGGCAGCATTCCAAAACCGTAACGTTTTTTCCAGATATTTTTTCTTTTCGGTAAGCGCTGTTTAATAAGAAAAAGAGCTATAATCAAAGAAAATCGATGCAAAAATACGTAAGTTATAAGCGATCAAATAAAAATACCCAGGTTGCGCAACTTCAATGTATGTATACATAAATATTGTAACGAATTTACTTGCAAATCCTTTTATTTGCCCTTTTGCTAAGTTCGTATCACTAAACTGTTGAATAAATAACTCCAATATTGAATAATGGAGAAATGGCCTTTATTAAAGTACTTCACAATAACACACTTACTTTGCAACTAGCTGGCTTAATAACCAAACTGATAGCTTAAATGAAACTGACTTTCAAAATAATACTGCTATTGCTCGCTTAATAGCGTCTTAATCGAAAAACTGCCCATAGCGCCTCTACCGCTGATGCTTTTATACTCTGTGATTTCCTCGTGGCATCTTCTAGGCGCTTCCAGAATTTTACTTAGTTATAAATTTCTCAGCTACAACTACAGATGTATAATTTCTCATTTGAGTAATACTAGCACAAATTATTGCCCTCTCTTGTGACAACTCAGATAAGATATATGCATGTGTTTGTGCATTGCTTCTCCGCTGCTCGTATACGTACATATGTGTAGACGCAATTATTGATTCGTTTATGTAGATACATAATGATTGAATTATTGATGTGAATTCACGTCACTGCTTAGCATCGGCCTAGAGATTGCAGCACCCCTTAGTTTTGCTAATATTCGTAACACTGCCCTCCACCTAAGTCTGATCGTCCCGATCAGACAAATCTCCCGATCTAAACGTTGCCAGCCTTTCCAAATGGACCACTTTCATTTTGGTTCGTGGTTTACCGATGATTTGTATGCGGTACACTACATCGTTGATCCGTTTTACAACTTTGTATGGGTCTTCCCAATTACACTGCAATTTCGGGGACAAACCTTTTTTACGTTGTGGGTTGTATAACAGCACCAAATCTCCTTCCTCAAAACCTTCCGAATTAATTGCTTTATCGTATCTGGCTTTCATCTTGTCACTCATAATCTTTGTTCGTTGCCTTATGAGATCATGTATTTCTCTTAGTTCTTCTTCCAAATCACTAGTGGATTTCTTGACATTTCTCTCCGCATTGGCATCTATCCCAAACTTCAAATCAGCTGGCAGTCTAAGGTCATTGCCAAAAATTACTTTTGCAGGGGTTTGGCCCATTGTCTCATGCACTGCTGTTCGGTAAGACATCAAGAATAATGGTATGCGGGTATCCCACTCTTTATGGTACTTGTCTACTACTTTCTTTAAGTGCTCCTTCAATGTTCTATTGAATCGTTCTACCATACCATCGGATTGAGGATGCAATGCAGTTGTCCGTGTTTTTCGAATGCCCAATGATTTACACATTTCCTGGAACACAGCTGATTCGAAATTCCGGCCTTGGTCAGAATGTAACTCCATTGGTACACCATACCTTGCAACCCAACTGTTTATAAACACTTCTGCTACTTTTTCCACTTCTTGGTTTGGGATTGGGTATACCTCTGGCCATTACTGAAATAATCCATAACCACCAGTAGGTATTTGTTTCCGTGGTTAAAAAATAAATAAATGTAAGGCGCGATAACCTCCGAAGGCCGAGCTTCTCTTCCAATTTGCGTCGTGCTCCTCTTGATTTTCCCTACAAATTGGCCGGACGGGACCTACAAGTTTTATGTCGACTCCGAACGGCATCTGCAAGGCAGATGAGTTTTCACTGAGAGCTTTTCATGGTAGAAATACACTCGGAGCGTGACCCCGCTTAGAAAAATTTTCTTCTAATTGAAAAACTTTATTTCTAAAATTTTGATGTTGCTTTGCCCGGGAGTTGAACCCAGGGCATACGGTATGATAGGCGGAGCACGCTACCATCACACCACGGTGGCCGCCAGGTGACCGTGGTTGCAAGTAGGAAATGGACCTGCGATATCTATGGCGATCCTTTCAAATGAATAAAAAAAAATGTAAGGCGCGATAACCTCCGAAGAGATCTAAGGCCGAGCTTCTCTTCCAATTTGCGTCGTGCCCCTCTTGATTTTCCCTACAAATTGGCCGGACGGGACCTACATGTTTTATGCCGACTCCGAACGGCATCTGCAAGGCAGATGAGTTTTCACTGGGAGCTTTTCATGGCAGAAATACACCCGGAGCGCTTGCCATCACTGCCGAGGGGCGACCCCGCTTAGAAAAATTTTCTTCTAATTTAAAACCCTTATTTCTAAAATTTTGATGTTGCTTTGCTCGGGGTGCGAACCCAGGGCATATGGTGTGGAAGGCGGAGCACGCTACCATCAGACCACGGTGGCCGCCAATCCTTTCAAATGGTGCACCTGAAATATACTGCTTCATCTGGCTATGACTTCGTGTTTTGGGCCCTTTCGCTCTGTTGCAAACCTCGGAGTTGGCAATGCACTCGGTGACCGACTGACGGCAACCAACCCAACAGAATATCTGCTTAATTTTCTCGAGCGCCTTCGTGATTCCAAGATGACCTCCACTTGGACCATTATGCAGCTCGCTGAGCACGTAAGGAATCCTCTTTCTGGGAACAACTATCAGTTTCTTCTTGCATTGACCATCCTCACTCTCCCATACTCGACGAAGGTAACCTGATATCAATTCTAAACTGTTCCACTGTGCCCAATATGACTTCGCAATGGGACTCTCTGCTGACATCTCTTCTCTGTTTGGTTTTTCGTTTCGTTCGAGCCCTTGCATAACACGTGACAGATCTGTATCTTCTAGCCGACACTTTCTTAGCTGTTCTTTGTCCGATTCATCTGTACATGTTATAGTCATTAGCCGGACATCTAGAATGTCTTCTTTAGCCTCGGCCTTTGAATAGTGCTTTCATTCCAAACCATATGGTTTTCGTGACATTGCATCAGCATTTCCATGGGTACTACCTTTTCGATGCTCAATGGAAAAGTCATAGCTTTGTAGTCGCTCGATCCACCGAGCCAATTGTCCTTCCGGATTACGCAACTGCAGAAGCCATTTCAACGCTGCGTGATCTGTCCTGACGCGGAATCGCTGGCCGTAGAGGTATTTGTGGAAATGTTTAATGCACTGTACCAATGCCAACAGCTCTCTCCGTGTAACGCAATAGTTCCTCTCTGGTTTTCCAATTGAACGGCTGTAATATGCAACTACCTTCTCCTGTCCATCGACCAGTGATAAAATGCCTCCTATAGCATATCCGCTCGCATCTGTATCTAGAATAAACGTTGCTCCTGGAAGCGGATATGCCAACATTGGGGCATTGCACAAACGCTCTTTCAATGTTTGGAAAGCTACTTCTGGCTCCTTCTTCCATTAAAAACTTTATTTTTTCTTGTTAGCTCGTGGAGACTATGGGCTACGCTGGCAAAATTTGGTACAAATCGGCGGTAATATGTGCACAGCCCAAGGAAACGTTTCCATTCATGCAGATTCTGTGGTCTTGGCCAATCCTTTACTGCCTCTATCTTTTCATTCGCTGTACGGATACCTTCTGTCGTTACCTTGTGACCCAAATAATCTACTTCCTTTTTAAACAGCGTCACTTTTTGGGACTTATCCTCAGACCAGCGCCAGCTATTCTCTGGAAAACTTCCTCTAAGTTTATAAGATGTTCATCAAAGTTCTTTCCCCATACGATGATGTCGTCCAGGTACACCAAGCATGTTTTCGAATGTAGTCCTTTCAGTACCTGATCCATGAGTCTCTCGAAAGTAGCTGGTGCATTACATAGTCCAAAGGGCATTACTGTAAATTGCCAAAGACCATCTCCGACGCTGAAGGCTGTTTTCTCTTTATCTTCCTCCTTCACCCCCACTTGCCAGTAGCCGCTTTTCAAGTCCAGTGTGGAAAACCATTTCGTACTGGAGAGCGAGTCCATAGTGTCGTCAATTCTTGGCAATTCTCATTCAACTTCCGGTAGTCCACGCAAAACCTCATTTTTCCATCCTTTTTCTTTACAAGTACTACCGGTGAGCTCCAGGGACTAGCTGATGGTTCGATGACGCCGCTGTCGCTCATTTCTTGTATAATTTGACTCACAACTTCCCGCTTCGCCAGTGGAACACTACGTGGAGCTTGACGTATCGGCCTCGCGTCTCCAGTGTCAATTTGATGTTTCACAACATTGGTGCGGCCTGGTTTGGAACCATCCTGGTCAAATATGTTTGCATACTTTAGAAGCAGTTGCTTTGCTTTACTCTGATAATCTTCCTCTAGCCCCTCCGTGCACGCCGTGATGTCATTTGAAAGATCAGTATTACTAGATGAAACGTGTTCCTGGAGCTGTTCACAGTTAATAATTACTTCAGCCTCTTGGCATTTTCCCAAGATAGCTCCTTTGGTCAGTTTGAGTGGTGACTTGAATTCATTGAGTACTCTTACCGGAATACGTCCATCTTGTTGTGTCATAGCCAAGGTTTTTCCTACAAGTATGTTCGGTGCTGATTTGTTTGCTGCTTCGAAAACCCACAATTTGTTTGTCCCACAATCTCCATCAACCTTTGCCCAGATGACTGCTTCAGATTTTGGCGGTATTTGCTGACTCTCTTCCACCAGCACTCGTTTACTACTGTAGCCTCTCTCATAGCCGAAATTAAGTGGTACATCCATGTTCTTATATCGCATCGTCTTGCTTTGCATGTCGATTTTGATGCCCTGGTCGATTAAGAAGTCCACTCCAATTATGATTTCATCAACAATCTCTTCTTGTTGACTAAATCAGCTCGAATAATGGAATGGGATGCACCCGTATCTATAATCAGTAAACGTTCCTTTCCATCCACATGTCCTCCGACAGTAAGATTGCTTGACTTTCTTCCAATTTGTGAGATAGAGATTATGGGGCATTCAATTGAGGGAGCCAGCTGTCGCCCCTTGCGGCTGACTCGCTTTAGTTTAACGATTGAGTGGATTTTGAGATTTGCTCCTCTCCTTCAGCTCTGCGTTTACGGCCACCCAGATTGCTGGAACTGTTAGGATTGGTACTGCAATAACGTGCAATGTGCCCTGGCTTTCCACATTTAAAGCATTTGACGGCACCATCGTTTTTCTGCTGCGTTCCTTTTAATGCTTCCAAAATTGTGTCTACCCAGTCTGGCCTTTCCACTTCCACGCTATGAGCTTTGTATGCGGGCTTACTCAAAAAGTGACGCTGGAAAGGAACAGAACCGTCAAAGGATGGTGTTTTTACCTTTGGATTGCTTGCTGAAACAGCTGGGCGATGTAATTGCAACTCCTGTACACGACCTCTCAAAGCATCCACCTCGGCTTCGATTTTTTTCCTCAAACTGCGTTATTTTATCGTCCATACGCGCTTCGATCTTTGATGATATACGCGTCTCCTGCGCTTCGAGTTGTACTGTTATGCGTGCCTCTTGTTCTTTCAGTTGTGTTTCCATCTTTGATGTAATCTGTGTCGACCTTTCTGAAATACGCATTTCTTGTGCTTCGATCTTTGATGTTATTCGTGTCTCTTGGGATTCCATTTTGGGTGTTATATGGTTTTCCTGGGATTCTAGTTGAGATGCCTGTTGAGATGTTATAACTGTCTTTTGCGATTCCAGTTGAGAAGCCACTGTCGATGTTTGAGCAGATATTGCAGCCAAAATCATGTTCAAGTATGTGCTCGTAACTGTCTGCATAACTGTCTCTTCCATTTTTGTTTTTTCCTCACCATCAAGATGAAAGTCATACTCTTCCACGTCAATTCCTTCTAATTCCATTGCCTCTCGTAGTCGTGCCTGAAGTTTGAGTTTAATGCCGGTTGTATTCAATCCACGGCTCTCCAACTCCTTCTTCAGTTGCTGGATCTTCAATTCACTGAACTTTGCCATGTCCTTGTTGTCCTCTGGAATTTATTCAACAATCCCACTTTTGTCACCAATTGTAACGAATTTACTTGCAAATCCTCTTATTTGCCCTTTTGCTAAGTTCACTAAACTGTTGAATAAATAACTCCAATATTGAATAATGGAAAAATGGCCTTTACTAGCTGGCTTAATAACCTATGTGTAGACGCAATTATTGATTCGTTTATGTAGATACATAATGATTGAATGATTGATGTGAATTCACGTCACGGCTTGGCATCGGCCTAGAGATGGCACCACCCCTTAGTTTTGCTAATATTCGTAACAATATATTAAAGGTATAAAGTGCAATGGGATAACAATGATAATACTTTTTCTTTAAATAAATCATATAGTACCTTTAATACTCGAATTGTTTTATAGTATCTAGGTAGAGTGGTTGCATCGAAAGGAAGAGTGGTTGGGTTCGAAACCTGCTGTAGGCATGTAGTTATAAACATGTATTTCCGTCACTTATGGGTAAGTATGCAGGTAGATTTTCAAAATTATAAGACACAGAAAATTTTTAAAGCCTACATCTAAAGCAAGTAGCATTTTCTTTTCCCGGCTTCGTATAAAAAAGAACATTTCTGTCTAGGTAACATTTGATTTTTTCAATTTTATTTTTGTTCCGAGTATAAATATGAGTTAATGCGCCTTGAAACTTCATAACATCTGCAAGGCTCACCGGAGATAGTTCAGTTCATAAGTCAAATTTCAAAACCTTGATTTATTAAAAAAAAATAAAATGAGTAAAAGGACGCGAGAATTTGAGTGTAATAACGACCCAGATATGTTCTGTTTCATGTGTGGCCAATATACTATCATAAGGCGACGACGAGTGTTCTCAGATCATATCAAAACTTTACACCCCAAGTATTTTGGCATTGAGCCTAAAAATGCTGAAAAACCATGGACACCGAACACTTTGTGTACATCGTGTCGAGTAGAATTGATTTAGTCGGAATCAGGACAATAAATAAAATTTGATACACCAATGATATGGAGAGAACCTACTTGCCATTCAATAGAGTGTTATATTTGTCAAACAAAAGTACTTGGCGTTGGAAGACCAAGAAGAGTAACCTATGCCAGCGTACCTACAGTGACATTACCAGCACTACATTCAACGGCAGTTGCGGATCCAGTTCCATTGTCAACAGTAATAACTGAGTGCGGGGAATCAAGTTGTACTGAATTTCGCATGGGAAACGAGAGAAACGTCACAAGCACAACTTAATGGTTGGATAAGAGATATGGAACTATCCAAGGAAAATGCCGAGATCCACACCCCCCGTATGCAACAATTTAAATTTGTGTCATCAGATGTTAAGGTGATATATTGTAGAACTCGTCACGAACCATTTTCCAAACACTATACCAAGAAAGACAGTATATGCTACTGCAAAGACATTCCTGGTTTATTCAAAGATATTGGTCAAACCTATGATTCAAAAGAGTGGCGATTGTTCATAGACAGCAATAAACTGAGTTTGAAGACTGTATTACTGCATATTGGTAACAAAAAGCCTTCTATCCCGATCGCACATGCAGTAAATACAAAGGAAACCTACGAGGAAATGCAAAAACTACTCAAATTTATCAAATATGAAGGGCATGATTGGAAAATATGTTCTGATCTCAAAGTCGTTGCAATGCTATGCGGTCTACAAAGTGGCTACACCAGGCACTGCTGCTTCCTCTACAAGTGGGATAGCCGAGCTCATAAGGACCTCTACGTCAGAAAGGATTGGCCGGAAAGAGTCGAGTTTACCGTTGGTGTGGATAATATCAAATACACCCCCCTTTGTCAAGAAAGTGAAAATCATACTTCCACCCTTACACGTCAAGCTCGGTCTCATTAAAAACTTAGTTAAGGCGTTGGACAAAGAAGGCGAAGCATTCGGCTATTTGAAAACAATTTTTCCAGATATTTCTCAAACCAAGATAAAGGAAGGTATTTTTGTGGGACCACAAATAAAAAAGTTGATTAACAATAATCAATTCAAAACACTACTCCCATCAGTTGAGGCAGCAGCGTGGGAATCCTTTGAAAAGGTCGTTGCTTCTTTTCTCGGTAGACACAAAAGCCCTAACTAAGAGCAGATAGTGAACGACTTAATCAATAATTATGCGAAAATGGGCTTATTAAAATTAATTTCCCAAAATTCTATAACTTGTTTACCTAACTAATATTTTCTTTCCAGGCGTAAATATGTCTTTAAAAATTCACTTTCTGCACCCACATTTGAGCCTTTTCCGGCAAATCTTGGCGACGAAAGTGACGATCATGGCGAAAGGTTTCATCAGCAAATGAAATTAATTGAGAATCGATATCAAGGATTCTGGGACGTCGCAATTATGGGTAATTACTGCTGGTTTCTCATAAGAGAAACCGATCCTAAACTGAATAAGCGTCAAAATAGAACACATAATTATTTCGATTACATAGTAAAATCGAATTGTTATAACATAGTATAAACATAAATAAATTTAAAAAAAAAGTTAAAAAATATGGGTAATTTCATTCAAAAATTGAACTTTTAACTTAATAGAAAAGAGTATAGCTAGATATTTCACTCTTCTTATACCATACATACGTTTTGAGGTATACGTTGAAATCGCCCAACCTGGGTATTTTTATTTGATCGCTTATAACTTACGTAGATTTACATCGATTTTCTTTGGTGATAGCTTATCTTTTTCTAATTAAACAGAGCTTTACGTAAAGAAAAAATATCTTGAAAAAAAGTTGTGGTTTTGGAATGCTGCCCTCGCAAAAAGTAATTTTTTCATATTTTTTCATAAAAAAAAAAACAATAATCTGAAATGATAAACCAATATCTCGAAAACTATCTGGTTGAGCAAAAAAAATGTATTATGCACTTATAGCAAATTTTATCGTCTTTCCGATTCTGTAAACTTTTTACTTGACCCGTTCGTGAGATATACGTAATTAAAGGGAGCCATCTTTTTGGTTTTTTCGAATAACGGTAAATTGCAAATATCTCAAAAACGGTACCATAAAATCAAAAACGAACTCGATTTTCGAAATCAGGGGGTGGTTATACATACGAATTTCATAACGGCGTCTCTGGAAAATTTTGGCCGTCGACCAGTGTAATTTATTTTTAGGATAGGCCGGCTCCTGTTTCAGATAAGAAAGGAAACAGACTAAATTGTGACTCTGAGGCATCCTCGAATACCCTTGAACAGACAAACAAAATTTCATCAAATTGGTCAAGTCATTTAGAAGGGGTTCAGTCCCAAATATGCCAATTGTAGGTATGTAGGAAAAAGAGAAAAGAGCGCCTATTTGCTTATATCAAATCACTGTTATTATGTGTTCGAATATGTGTGCATTGATAAGCAAAGAGACAACACAGCAAGGAAATCAAAGTGACGTTAGTGGTGTGTGTGTCTGTATGAAACTAGAGCTCTGAAACTCCTTTCCTGCTAACTTTAAACAATTTTTTTTTGGGTTTTGTCGATCAAGTACATTCATTTGTTCCTGATGATGGTTTCAGAGTGAAACCGAAATAGCGACCAATTATCTATATATTAATACGCTAATAAAATTTCCATACAATCAAT